>NW_027325478.1:0-138616 GCF_036924035.1 Leuresthes tenuis | reverse complement strand
TTATCACATAGTGGTGGTGGTGGGTTGCTGGGTGATGGTGGGTCTCAGGCCCGGGCTGCTGCGACTGGTGTGACCGGGTGGTTTGTTTGTTTGTTTTTTGTAGAGGTCCTCCTGGGTGGGATTGGGTTGAGTGGGGTGGGGCGGGATGGGTACCTTCTGGGGGTACAGTAGCTCCCGGAATATGGTCGCTGCAGGCCCCGAGCCTGGTGGACATCAGGCCCTCCTGCCCATTGTTGGCTCCCAGGTAGCGGGGATGCCTATTGCAGCCAGTCCCTGGCTGCCCTCTCTGGGGGAGAGTAGCTCCCCCGGTATATATCCCCATACCCCTCTCCCTTCTGGCTCCTGTACACAGCACACACTCACACATGAAGGGTTTTGGGGGCGTGTGTGTTCGGTGGGGTGTAGTGGATGGGGCCACGTAGGTGGTCCCCTTTGGTTGCACTCTGCAGTTCCCTGCCCCTGTTTTAATTACACCTTAGACATTACTACTTATCAAACACACTCACACACACACATTAGGTCTTGGGGGGTGGTTACACTGAGTGGCATCTGGTGGGCGGGGCTCTTTGGGTATGTAGGCGGCCCAGAGTGCCGCGCTCCCAGTTCTACAAGTTTGGCTGCCCCTCAATTTTAATTGCTCACTATTAGAAAATATTGAAGAGCCAGAAGGGTGAGGGGAGGGGTCTTCTTCGCACACCCCTGCTTCCTGGTGTCTGCTCGGGGCAGGAGGGGTCAGGAGGATTAATTAATTGTTCTGCTGGTTCGGGGTCTGTGGTGGCTGGGGGGTTGCTGGCCTCCTGGTGTGCCCGCTGCACTACACCCCAGCAGAGTCGAGGGAGGTAGGATGTGTGGATGTGTGGATGTATGGGACGTGAAAGTGTGTGTGGTAATGATTGGGCCTGGATCTGGGACTTGCTGTCGCCTGGCCTGCCTGTGTTTCTCCCGATGGGGCATCAGCGTTGCCTCTCCCCACTGCTCGCGACTTCACCCACCTGTGGGCACGTCTTGACTCCCAGGGCACTTGGCCAGGGGCGCTGGGGCAGGCGCTGACCCACTTTGTGGCTGTCTGGGGCGCTTGGCCCTCCTGGGTATTGGGTGGGGCCTCTACCGGGGGGTTTGGGGGCGCTCGGGCTCCTGGGGCCCAGGTCCAGTGCACGGCCCATGTCTGGGCGGCTGGGGCCTGGCGGGGTCGGTGGGCTGTTGCCCCTGGTTCCCGGAGTGCCTCTGCCCTATGCTTATGGGGGCTCTTTCCGGGGGCTTCCTCTGCAGTCTTCTGGGTGGATGCGTGGTTGCCCCTGCGGTGGGCTGCCTGGGTTCTGTGCTCTGTGGGGGCTGCTGGTGGCCTGGGTCTTGTGGCCCTCTCTGCCTGCTTCTGATTGCTTGGGGGGGGGCTGTGGATTGTGGTCCTGTACGCTTATACACTCATAACTAAGCACGGTTATCATGTAGGTCCTGTGCCATGGGTGTTGCATGTTCTCACACACACACACACACATTCATTAGTCCAGTAGCATGGTCACTAAGCAGTTGATGTATTATCATGTCGTCTCAGGTCATCTATATCCACAGCTGTGTTGTATGCGATTGCCGCTTCTTGTGCTTGTTTTTGTTTGTTTGTGTGTTTGTTTTTTCTCTGCTTGTCTGCTTTCAGGTGCTCCTGGTGGCGCTAAGGCTGGATTCCCCTCATAGGCCATGGATTGTTGTCTGTTTTGTTTTTTACAGGTGTAGCAGCTGGTTGTCTGGTTTTTGTTTCTATTTTTGTTCTGTTTCCTCTTCTTTCCTCTTCTTCTTTCCTTGTCCCCCGGTCCGGTTCAGTTCAGTTCATGTCATAACAGTGAAGTTAAACAATGAATGGGTCCATAGTCGGTATGAGAAGACTACAGGAATATTGACCTGGGTGTACGTTCAAACAGAGATGAGAAAATTGCGATGAATAATTGTTTGTTTGTTTGTTAGTATGTATATGAATGTTATGTGTATAAACTGTGTTGAGTTATAGTTACTCAGTAGTGTCTCAGTGAAACAACCGACGGGGGAAGCCTTGCGGTGACAACAAAAGCAGTGTTTTACTGATCAGTCAAGTTGCTCCAGTGTACTCCATACAAACTGGTTGGCTACTGAAGGGATAGAAAATGGGGAATACTTGTTTTAAAGCAAACAAGGAATTAGATGGGAAAAATACATGTTTTAACGGGACCCAGACAATATTAAATACTCAGACAGATGGGAGAAGAAGTGTAGTTTTGTAGGAAATCATAAAATTATTACATAGAATTAGTGAAATCAATTGAAGAATGCCTTTCTGAAGAGCTGTTTACCACAGATGAGCAGCTTTGCGACCAAGCACATTGTAGATCGCTTTACTGCCAAAATGATCTAATTTAATGGATTGGTTTAGACATGCATAACAGCATTTTAAGAACAAAGAGAGAAACAAAAAGGGACAACGCTTCATGGTGGAAGGTGATGTATAAATAACTGTGTATATGATGAAGGGGGTGGCAACACCCATTCCGAAATCCCGCCTTTCCGACATCCCGCTATTCCGACATCCCACCATTCCGACATACCACCAGTCCGACATGCAAACGTCCCACCATTCCGACATCCCACCATTGCGACATCCCGCTATTCTGACGTTCAAATGTCCCACCATTCCGACAAGGCTTTCCGTATAAGGAAATGTGTGTTACTCAACAGGTGAGTCCCTTCTTTCTGTTCATGCAATTTATATGTTTAACACATGTTTATAGACAAGCGTTATTAAAAACACAAAGTCTCGGCAACTGGAGGAGGAGAAGCAGTCCGCGGTGGTTTTCAATCACACACTCCAATGCCACTTGTTTCAACTTCCGAAAATTTAATCCAGGAAAAAAAGGCTTACAAACATGGACCAAAACGGCTCCATAACACGCACAAGAATCCAAAAGAAACGAAAGTTAACTAAAAGAAAGCAAATAAACAGTATGAAGTGGTCAAAATTGGTTTTACGCATGCCTATGTGCGTCTGGCACATGCGTCTTCGGGCTCTCCCACGTTGGTTTGTGGATGAAAGCTATATGTTCAGCTGTAATGTCATGTAAAAACAATCTCTACATGACATTTAGTCCCAGGTGTGACCAGTTAGGTCCTTAAGATATCAACAGGCTGTATAAAGCTACAACCGTTGCGGCTGTGTGTTTGTGCCAAATGCGCAAAACCCATCCGCGCTTCCCAAAATTGGAGTGAGTACTCATAAATCACGTGAATAACATGAATAAACGTTTTTACTGCATTTTGTTGTGTTTTATACGTTCTATGCTGTCATTTCTCTCTTCTCCTATTGGCAAGGCAAGGCAGAGTGCTCGCAACTGTGTCCTGTGCAGTAGCCGTGATATCTGTAATTGCAATTATTACTTTTGCATATGATGACAGCGTGCAAAAGACGCATGGGCTCTGTGGAGAGCTCCGCTCCAGCTGGCTGCTGTGACAGCTCACTGACACTGTATTTCTGCTTAATCAGTTTCAGTCTCGCCAGAGTTACATTAATATCTGTATTTTTATATTTGAAATTCAGGGGATTTTGATAATAGATTATTAAAGTTTGTTTGCGAGGCTGTGGCCTCTGCATGTGCAAAGCTTGTGCGCCAAACTTTAGGGCGTATTTGCGCCGGCATATCATTAGTGCAAAATGTTTTGGGTAAAAAATAGGCTATTAAAAGGAACTGTCGGAATGGCGGTATGTTAATAAAAACAAAAAACATACCGCCATTCCGACCATAGGAGGAAAAAAGTGTCGGAATGGTGGGACAATTGGAGACCCATGTCGGAATGGCGAGATGTCGGAATGGCAGCATGTAACCATGATGAAGGAGAGACCATTTGAGCAGCACAGCCATTTCGCAGCACAGGGACAGCAATCCAAGTTACAGGATCTCCCACGTGGTATCACCTGTCACATTGTGTCAAGGCATCAAAAGAAGAAAAAATCACCAAACTCAAGGACAAAAAGACAAAGACTCCGGTGAACGAAGACAGAGGACTGACAAACCAGAAATACAAAAGGATTCTCGATATCAAGATCCAGAAGAAGAGGCTAACAATGCCACGAACACTTACGATGCTGGGAATGATGCCAGCAATGAACAGAGAAGAAGATTCAGTGTCATCAATCTGCATTACGTGCCTCTAATGAGGGGGTGAATATAGAATCCTCAACGATTACAACGTCTCTGGGAACTGTGACAACAACAAGGTTTAAACCATTTTGATATATATTGTAACCTATTGTCTAAGGAATAGTGCTGAAAATGAAGTAAATCTAATCCACCACTGTCCTTGGTCTTCTGTAGGGTTTTTAAACTAATACGTGGTGGTTTGTTTTTCCACAGAAATTTGGAGATGCATGAATCTAGTGACTTAAACCAAGTAGCAGATGGTTTTATGGGGATCATTGAGAACAAATAGTTAACTTTTGGTAGTATCATCATTATAATGGATGTAACTCTCCCCATAAGTGATATAGGTAAGGACTTCCAACGAGAGATCGTCCTCTACTGTCTTTAATAATTGCACATAATTTAGCTTTGTTAGCTCTGAGAGCCTGGAGGAAATGTTTATGCCTAAATATCTAATATTTCCTGACTGTAAAGTGATCGCAGGTATATTATGGACCCTACAGTTAATGGGCAGAACTGTGGTCTTAGACCAGTTGATAGAGTAGTCAGAAAGTGCTGAGAATTTATTTATGAGTGTGATCGTGTGACTGAGAGACGTCTGTGAGTTCTGAAGGAAAAGTAATACATCATCAGCATAAAGACTTATTTTATGCTCAATATTTTGGGATTAATTACTCACAAACGGGTAAGAAAAGGTAGTATTGCCAGACCATACATGATCAAAACAGGGAGCGGAGGTGGTTCAGCTGCAAGGTGTGAATGTCTGACTATAGTTTGTAAAAAGCGGGTAAGATAAGGTGCGAATGCCCGACAATGTATGATCAAAAGAGGGAGCGGAGGTTTTTGGCTACAAGAAGGTTTGAATGTCCGACCATAGTTAGTAAAAAGCGGGTAAGAAAAGGTTACCATACATCATCAAAAGCAGGAGTGGATGTGTTCGGCTACAAGAAGATTTGAATGTCCGAGCATAGTTTGTAAAAAGCGGGTAAGAAAAGGTTCGAATGCCCAAACATACACCATCAAAAGAGGGAGCGGAGGTGTTCCGCTGTAAGAAGGTGTGAATGTCCGACCATAGTTGGTAAAAAACGGGTAAGAAAAGGTTAAAATACCCGACTGTACACAATCAATAGCGGGAGCGGATGTGTTTGGCTACAAGAATGTGTGACAGTCCGACCATGGTTTGTAAAAAACGGGTAAGAAAAGGTGCGAATGCCCGACAATGTATGATCAAAAGAGGGAGCGGAGGTTTTCGGCTACAAGAAGGTTTGAATGTCCGACCATAGTTTGTAAAAAGCGGGTAAGAAAAGGTTCAAATGCCCGAATATATACCATCAAAAGCGGGAGCAGAGCTGTTCGACTGCAAGTAGGTGTGAATGTCCAGCCATAATTACTCACAAACGGGTAAGAAAATGTAGTATTTCCAGACCATACATGATCAAAACAGGGAGCTGAGGTGGCTCAGCTGCAAGGTGTGAATGTCTGACTATAGTTTGTAAATAAGGTGCGAATGCCCAACAATGTATAATCAAAAGAGGGAGCGGAGGTTTTCGGCTACAAGAAGGTTTGAATGTCCGACCATAGTTTGTAAAAAGCGGGTAAGAAAAGGTTCAAATGCCTGACTATACACCATCAAAAGCGGGAGCAGAGGTGTTCCGCTGTAAGACGGTGTGAATGTCCTACCATATTTGGTAAAAAGCGGGTAAGAAAAGGTTAAAATACCCGACTGTACACAATCAATAGCGGGAGAGGAGGTGTTCAGCTGCAAGAAGGTGTGAATGTCCACCCATAATTACTGAAAAATTGGTAAGAAAAGGTGCGAATTCCAAACCATACATTATCAAAAGCAGGTGTGAATGTCAGATCATAATTTGCAAAAAGCTGATGAGAAAGGGTGAGAATGCCCGACTATACACCATCAAATGCGGGAGCGGAGTTGTTCGGCTCTGAGTAAGTGTGAATCTCCGACCATAATTGCTGAATTGTTGAATCGTTTGTTTGTGAAATTAATTTGTTTGTTTGTTAAAGGGGCTGGTTGTTGAATTGTTTGTTTGTTAAATTGTTTTTTTTCCTTCTTTGCTGCAGTGTTGTTTTATTTGCTATGTATGTATAAGAGTGAAACAGCTGCTGGTGTGTGATGTTGCTGCTGGTGACGACAGAAAAATGTGTTATTGACTAATTGAGTTGAAGTGAACATTGGAATCTGGTTGTTGCTCGTGACATAGCGACAGAAGTAGTGTTTCATTCAATAGTACTCACAATAACTCCACCGAAAATTGATTAGCTGCAAGAGGAGAGTATGGGAAATATCTGTTTTAAAGCTAACCGGGAGTTAAGTGGGAGTGCTAAAATCATGTTTCAGAAAAAAACAGATAATATTGAATACTTAGAGAGATGAGAAAATAAATTTGGGTTTGAGGGAGAATTGAACATGGTAAAATTGCCCAATCCTAGAGAAGGGGAATACAAAAGTAATGTACAAAGTAAATCTAGTTTAAAAAAGCACAACAAAAAAAAGAACAACAAGGATTAGAGCTAGACATTTGTACAAGTTTGTGTATTAAGATTTAGCAGATCTCTTAAAGAGTTAAAGTTCAGAAGATCTCAGACAAACAAACAGATCATTTCAAATCTTTACTCATTTCACAGGAAAAACTGTCTGAGCAAAAGATGTTTTACAAGCTGAGATTTTTATCATTTCCATATCAAACCTGCCATTCTTAGGCAAAGTCCTAGGAAAAGTTGTATACCAACAGCTTTCTGACTTTTTCCTGTCTAACAATGCTTTTGATACTTTCCTCTCATAGTCTTGGTTTTATGTGTTTAACTGAGAGATGAAACAACAAGACAAGACGAGAGTGGGGAGGGTAAAACATTTATTTTTGTCCTTAATTCGAGCATGTGTCATTTAAAAATGGAGATAAAATTATCTTAAATACTTTGTCTTACCGCAGAATGATTTTATTGATGATTTTACTGAATTTCTTTAAATTGTGTGCACTGCTGTTGACTGTTTAGTCATAACAGGGGACTTGAAGGTGCACATGGATGTAGCCCATAATAAGCAAGCTAAAGAACTCACTGCTTTCCTTGAAATGTTTGGTCTAACTCAGCGTGTGACTTTGCATAGATGAAGAGAGAGTTATTTTTCTGAAATCATAAAAAAAAAAAACTGCAGTAACAACTCTCATGTCTTGCTTGCTACAGTAAACAGATTAACAAACCCTCCAGGTTGCATTTAGAACTCATTTCTACATATAAGGGTAATGAAGTTGGAATATTCTTTAATGACAAAGTTCAAGGCATTAAAAATGAAATACTTTCCACCTGAAGCAGGTCTGAGACCAGACAGTCAGACCTTTCAGGTGCAGATGATTTTCAAGCCAAACTTAAACATTTTCTAAATTTGAGATTAGCTCTTCTGAAAAAAAA
Organism: Leuresthes tenuis; assembly: GCF_036924035.1. Lineage (NCBI taxonomy): Eukaryota > Metazoa > Chordata > Actinopteri > Atheriniformes > Atherinopsidae > Leuresthes > Leuresthes tenuis. The sequence continues at coordinate 131,030 of NW_027325478.1, read as the reverse complement.
TCATAAGTGTATCAGAAACATAAGCCGGAAATAGAGAATTTAACATATTAATGTTAAGTAATGCTATGGTTAAGTAATGCTTCATTACTTCTGATTGACTAACTTCCCTAAAACTTATGAATTTATGAGCTTAGGAACTGACATCATATTCATCAGAGATTAAAGCATTTATCTCACAGAATGGGAACCAAAAGAGTATTAGTATATATATACATATATATATATATATAATATATTTATATATATTTTATATATAAAATATATATTTTTTAAAAACCAACACAGCAATGAAATATGCTATGTGAGTCAGATATCAAACAATAGTTTTCTTAAGGAGAAATTTAAAGACAGCTGCAATAAATCAGCGTAATATATGGAGTAATATATTAATACTATAAGCAGTTTCTAAGCCTGCAGATGAATATTAATTAAATTAAACAGAAAGGTTGTGCATGTGTGTTCAACAGGTGCCAAACTAGATGGGTCAAATGCAGAGAGTAATTTTGTCTGACTTGTAACATGACAATAAACAGTCATCTTAATGTGTTTGCACAGCAATGGAATAAAGAGGGAAAGCAGAGGAGCACTCTAACAACAAAAAGAAAAGGAAGAAAGGACTAAACTTTTTGTTGGAAGGGAGAGAAGCAACTATTTAGGTGATGAGGGAAAGCAAAAACACAGATCACAACAGGAGCAGTGACAGAGAAGGAGAGACAGAGCAGGAGGAGATACATGTCGGCTGTGTGGAAGGAGGGGGCATTGGGCGACTGCAGGAGCAAGAGTAAGATAGAGGAAGATTTTGGGAGTCAGTTATGACTAGATAAGAAAAAAACAGGAGCTGTAACCAGGATAGAAGCAGAAAAGCCAGAAAAAGTGTTAAACTTAGAGGGAATTGAACTTATCTTATAGTATGACATCAAACCTGAGATTAGATTGAATGTTTCCGGGACGGAGGTAACTTTTCTATGCGACACAGGTGCAAAACGAACTGTAATCCATCCTGATGACATTTCGGGAGTTGAGGAATCCAAAGAAATTATTTGTGTCAAATCAGCAAATGGTAAGAGCCATCCTGAGCGTTTATCAAAACTCTTGACAGTAACAGATACACGGAGTGGAGTAAGTGCTGATTGTCAAGTTGTCTTGTCCACTCTGTGTCCCTGTAACTTACTGGGAAGGGATTTACTCCATTTATTGAAGCTAAGAATAGTTCCAGAAGAAAAAGGGTTAACTGTAGTTCGAATGAAGTCCGCTCAAACAATGATTCAGCATGAGACCACCTTCATACTGGTATAGTTTGGATCTTGTGTCTACAGGCCCCAGCGCTATCACGCTTCCTCTCCTTAAGAAGGCAAAAGAACACGTCTCAGGAAAGCTCACCCTCAGGTCACCACATGAAGTACACTGTACTGTGTATTACAAATATACTCAAGGGGAGGACATATTTAATTTTTTAAACAAATGAGAAAGTTAAAACGTGCTGAAGTTAAAACACTTATACTGGAATAAAGAGGGTTGTTGTGCAGTCAGCTGCTTACTCTCCCACAGCATGAGAAAGTTTTTAAGATCATGGAATGCACCCCATATGTCACTCTCCAAACCCACAGATGACCACTGGAGGCGTTTAGGTGTGTTTGTGACTGCATGTGAAGAAGCCTCAGATTGGGAGGAGGTGGATCCAGGAATAGAGTATTCTGAGAAACTGGATGCATATACTAGTCCATTAAATTGGACCATGGATGCAAAACCAAATGTACACTTACAAGGACAGATCTGGAAGAATAAAGGTGCCATTTACTATGAAATGTAGAACTTATACTGCCAAAGAGTTTGTTTAAATATGCTTCAGTATCGAGCCATGGAGCACGGCATGTCTCTACAGGAGGGCTGGTAGCAATAATGAACAAGGTTTTTGCAGTGTATGGTTTTATTTATAATAAAATCATAATATCATAATATGATAATAAAGAATTTTTGTCTAACATGTCAAATATGTGCAAATATGATCCATACATATGGCCTAGGACCGGGACGAGGACAGTTCCCGAGGCCGGAGGACCCTTTTCAACACGTTTGTATGGATTTAATTGAATTAAATAAAGGGGTCTCCCTGGTGATTAGTGATGTTTTACCAAATGAAGTGAAGTATTTCCAAATGCACAGGCAGATGCACTCTCAACACTGGTGAATTAAATATTACCTAGATTTGGAATTCCTGAAAAAATCTACAGTGATAACAGGGACGCACTTTGTAAACAATATTATCTTCCTGATGGCGAAGAACTTAAAAGCAAAAAAGGATCTCAGAAACCACTCTGCATATCATCCACAATCAGCAGGTTTGCTGGAAAGACACAATTGAATAATTAGGTCAAGAGAGACTGGGAAGAATTGGGTTTACTGTTTACCACTAGTAGTCCTAAACATGCATATTACTCTAACTAGCACAGGATTAACTCCATTTGAGATAATGTATAATGTATGACCATTTTTACAACCACAGTTAAAACTATTCACCGGACATGATGAAGAAAGAGAAGAAACCTTAGCAGGATACATGGTTAAAATGTTAACAAGTAGAGAGATCTCTTCTGTCTAGTGTCTGTTCCAGGTGACCCTTTGGAGGAATCTCTAAAACCTGGAGACTGGATCCTCATCAAAGTGATAAAGAAAGATAACTGCTCCAGCCCAAGGTGGGAAGGTCCATATCAGGTACTGCTTACAGAAACCACAGCAGCTAAACTAATATATCCTGGATGCACTTATCACACTGTAAACTAGTAAGGCCACGACCTGCAGAAGTAGGGAAAGATTAGTTACCCACCACCGTTCTCTGAGGCATAAGTCTGACTACAAAGGGGAATTCTCTCAACAGGAGGGGGTTCGTCTCAACCTCAGTGAAGAAAACAACGGCTAAAACGAGAACATAGGGTGTGGCTAAAATAAGACAGGGATAGACAGACAGCAGCCGTGGCATCCATTTAAATTACCAGGATTTGTAGGTTAAAAGGAACCAGTTGTGTATTGTTAATCATTATTCTTATTATCGTATTCCTAATTCTATGGGATTAAGCACAGATTAATAAAAAACTAAAAGATAATGCACTACAATGAATCACACGGACACAGACTGACCACAGAGATAGGAGGTCCCTCAGGTCCAACAGACAACTTGTCAACCTATTTTTTTGTTGCAGGAATAGATGGGGTGGCTGACATTGACTTATGCTCAATTATTTTATGTAAAGACAACCAAAAAGCCCATGTGTATTCTGAAAAGTACATATGTGAAATGTATGTTAATACAAGATTTCTGAAGAATCGCCTGTGTATCAGTTGGAATTTTGTTAGAATGTATACAGATTGACAAAATATCCAATCTAATTGTATTGAATGTGCTAAAGCCAGCAGTTAAGAAAATAGACAACTGCCCTCAGCGTTGGCTTATACGGGTAATTTATATATGTTTCATCCACAGGGGTACAGGTAAGAATGTGGGTACACTCATGTCACATAATTGTCAAGAATCCATCTATTGTCACTCAGGACGCAGGTAACTACTCAGCATCTTGGTTTCGGAACCAAACTTCCATGAGAGCAGACCTCTGGTGGCTGTGTGGGGATATGAAACTGAGGTCCGTCCTTCTGCCTAACTGGCAGCTGCACAATAGCCCAACTACTGATGCCTTTCCGTCTGTTCCCTGAGGGGGACTTTAAGGCCTTGGGTGAGAAGCTGCAATGTCTCAAGCATTTAACTGTGTCTGGAGGTTCATTTGACAACAGAGTGTACCTGGATAGCATTGGAATTCTGAGTCCCAGATGAATTTAAAGCTAGAAATCAAGTAACTACAGACTTTGAATCTTTTCTTTTCTGGTGGGCAACAATAAAAAAAAATGTTTATTGGATAAATTACATCTACAAGGCATTGCTGAACAATTAAAATGTTTGGAACTTTATCCTGTTCCTTTATTCCTAACAATACTTCCGCAGATGGCAGAATCACAAAGAGGGACTCGCATCACTCTCTGCAGAGCTTATAGAAAATCAACGATCCCTACACTGACATGATGGAGAAGTGGTTTGGTCTCTGTCTGTTGTCACAGCCATAGTAGCCACCTGTGCTTGATGTTGTATCAAATGCTTGAGAGGACTGTCCCAAAGACTGATTGAAACCATCCGTACCCGCATAATGTATCAACAGGTAGAGGGAGATGATGACAACGAGCGACACATGGATGATGGAGACGATGATACAGATAACATTTAAAGTACTTTGAATGACCCCGAGTGAATTCTCAATGATTTCTTTAATGATTATTTTTGCGTTCATATGAAAGACCAATGAACATGGGAATTGGACCTATTAAAAGACAATTCCTGAATGTAGAGCATTGTAAAGATGATATGTTGCTTCTTCCTGCTAACATTTGTCCACAGTTTGATGAACTGCATCAGCAGCAGAACCACTACAGGACTCAAAGTCAGGTAACTGACCAGGTTTCTGGAATTCTGGAATTCCCATCATGCCAAGATGATGGCGGAACAATCACAAATTTTTATCCACATGTGTACAAAAGGGTGGACGGCGAAGCTAAGCGCTCCACCCCAACTGAATGAAAAGCTGATTTGAAGAGACTGAAAAGGAAATGTCACCCATGAAATCAACAATGCTTTTAGGGACTTCTATAAAACCTTATATTCATCACAAAATGAACCATCAGACAGTAACATAGATCAGTTTCATAGATCATAGACTATTCTACCGTCAACAACCTGGAAACCACAATAGTCTCTCTAGATGCAGAAAAAGTATTTGATCGAGTGAACTGGACATTTTTATTTGCAGCATTAAACAAATTCGGGTTTGGGTCACACTTCATCAACTGGATAAGGATATTATATAGCTCCCCAAATGCAAGTGTCAGGACTAATGATCAAACTTCTCCAAGCTTCAGTCTGCAGAGAGGTACAAGACAGGGTTGCCCACTTTCTCCATCACTTTTTGCTATTTTCATCGAACCTTTAGCAGCTGCTATCAGACAAGATAGAAATATTAAAGGCATCCAACCCCAAAATATTGAGCATAAAATAAGTCTTTATGCTGATGATGTATTACTTTTCCTCCAGAACTCACAGACGTCTCTCACTCACACGATCACACTCATAAATAAATTCTCAGCACTTTCTGACTACTCTATCAATTGGTCTAAGACCACAGTTCTGCCCATTAACTGTACGGTCCAGAATATACCTGCGATCACTTTACAGTCAGGAAATATTAGATATTTAGGCATAAACATTTCCTCCAGGCTCTCAGAGCTAACAAAGCTAAATTATGTGCAATTATTAAAGACAGTAGAGGACGATCTCTCTCGTTGGAAGTCCTTACCTATATCACTTATGGGGAGAGTTACAACCATTAAAATGATGATACTTCCAAAAGTTAACTATTTGTTCTCAATGATCCCCATAAAACCATCTGCTACTTGGTTTAAGTCACTAGATTCATGCATCTCCAAATTTCTGTGGAAAAACAAACCACCACGTATTAGTTTAAAAATGCTACAGAAAACGAAGGAAAGTGGTGGATTAGATTTACCTCATTTTCAGCACTATTCCTTAGCCAATAGGTTACAGAATATATCATAATGGTTTACACCTAGCCCAATAGATGAACCATGGATAAATATAAAACAAGCATTGTGTGATAATCTGGAAATCTCTTACCTACCTCTTATTAGTCAAAACGTAAAAAATCACAAATGTTTTAAAAGCATTAACATCAGCACCTCTCTGACAGCTTGGTGGGAATTTCTTAAAATAACAAAGTCTTCACTTGTCCCGTGTAAGCTTACACCCATCTGGAACAATCCTGACATCCTGCAAAACAAAAAAATGCCAAACTTTATTCCGTGGAAGATCAAAGGAATCAAACATCTGGAACATATAATCCAAAATGGAAATTTTATTTCATTTGATGAGCTCATATCACAACATGAGATAGGCAGCAATAAATTCCTAGAATATCAACAACTTAAGTCTATAATAACAAAGAAATATATCCTCCACCAACCAGACTTACAACTCCCGATTAGGGTAGCAGAATTTCTAAGCAGCTGCACCCCAAAACTACTATCAAAAATATATAAATTATTGTCTAAGATAGATGACACAATGTCTCTACCATCCTCATGAGATTTATATATTAGTTCTAGTCATAGCTTCTGGCCACAAACATGTTTGAACACCTTTAGAATGACTCGAAATCCTAATTTACAGCTCATACAATACAAAATTCTTCATAGAACACACTATAAAGGACAAAGGATGTTCAGGATGGGTCTAACACACTCAAACTTCTGCTCACATTGCACAAATAACACACCTGATGATTATGCACACGCTTTGTGGTTTTGTGCGCCTGTCCAGAAGTTCTGGTTTGAAGTCTGTACGGATCTATCAACATGGCTAAAGTGTAGCATTCCTGCATGCCCCACACTGTGCATACTGGGTGACTTAGACAACATCAACATGGAAATGAACTCAGCACACATGGTCCTCACAGTGTTGTTAGCCCGATTTTTTCATTAGAAGCCCAAGAATAAGCTGGAGAAATTGTTTATTAAAAAAGTATTTATTAGTGGTCACAAGTAGAGTATATTGCAGCGCTGGACTCGGAGTGCCAGAGCTCCCGCAGGAAATCCGTCAGGCCGAGCCCCGTTATCCGGAAGCATGTCATATTTCTTGTCAGAGTATAATTGGCCAATTTTGAGTGGCATGATCAGGCCAGCTGCTGTCCTTGTTGTGTTCTTTGGATGTGATAAACAATGTGTGTGTATGTGTGAGTGCTGTTTTAGGTGTCTAATGTACCAGACCTGTCTGCCCTAATAGAGATGTTTTGTCTGACCCAGTTGTTTATGTCATTCTAAGGTCTTGGACCATTTAAGGTCATCTGTTGTGCAGTATGAGCAGAGTGGAAAAGTAACAGCTAGGAACATAGATTATTTAGTAAAATACAGAAAATGAATTTATAATTTCTAAGAACAAAGCCAATTATAACAACTCCCCCTTTTGACATGATTTAATCATGTCATCTAAATGAGGTAGGAATGTTATATTCTGTATTGTGTGAAACCTGTTAGCGGCAGCCAATTTAGCAGGTCCCCAAACATCAAGTGGCCAACTACCTTGAGGTGCAGCACAACCAGACAGGAGATTCTTGTTATCCCCCTTTTGATATAACTTCATTATGTGAGCTGTTATGTGTAAGCTGTTCTTCTTTGCAATTATCAGCAGCAAGCAAGTTTTCATTGCATATGCATGTGTAAAATAATTGTAATGCATTAGCTAAACCTTTCTGTATCAGGAATGTTTATCATGATGCTGGGAACAGAACCTCTTTCCCAGAATAGTTCAACCTTCATTACTCAACTGATCATAACTCTGCAATGAGCACATTTCTTAAAAGCTATAAGTATCACGCCTGTACGTGTATGCAAGGAATAAATTAGTAAATGTTTCAATATGTCTTAAAATTAGTGTGTGTATGTGGCCCCAAACCCAATCTCTGTGTAGAATCTTAGTTCATTTTGGCCCAAAACTATATGTGGTTTAAGCAGTGGCAAGACCCTGCTCACCCATAAGTACCATTACAACACATAACAATAATTAACTAAGCTACAACAATTCATAAAATATTGAAACTCAAAAAGTGCTTAAGGCAATTAACATTACCATCAGGATCGTCCACTGTTCGCAGCGAATAGGAGCGAAAAACCCGATGGCTGATATCCGGGAAAATTCTCCTATGGCCCCATTCCCCCTTAGCGACCGACCACTTAATTACCTTTCAGTGCCTAAGGTCCCGCTCCGAACAGCCAATTCACACCAATGGCAGTGGACATATGTATGAATTCCTATGATTAGTAATTGGTCTACTTAAAATCATTAAACTAAAGAGGAACATCACAAAACACAAAACAATACAGTACAGACATTTAAACATGATGTGAATATGAAGATATGACCCTGTTGAGAACAGATGAGTAATGATAGATGTAGTGTAAAAAACTAACAATTTCTTTTGAGTGAAAATTTTATGATAACATTGTGCAGAGTGGTGTAGTGCAGCTCAGTCTCTTGTGGTCCAATCCTGTCACTGCTTGGTGTTTGGTTTTCCTTCTGGCTGAACCTCAGTTCAGCAGTCTGAGCTAACTAGGAAGGAGAGGTTACCAGCACTTCACTTCCACAAAGGGGTCTTTACCACCCGTTTTCCCTAACTAATCTTTTTCTTTGGGACAATTAAGGAGATAATTCAGATTATTTCGTTGACAATGGTTGAAGGTTGTGTGGTTGTTCAACCATTATCTTGGCATGATGATCGTGCCTCCCAGAATTTCAGACTGACGTCTTGTCAGTCACTTGGCTGTGAGTCCTGTAGAGGTTCTGCTGCAGATGCAGTTAATTTAAGCTGTGGATGAATGTTAGCAGGAGAGAGAACTGAGCAGCACAACATGTCATTTTCACAATGTTTTATATTCAGGAATTGTCTTTTAACAGGTTCAATCCCAGTATTCATTGGTCGACAAATTAAGTTTTCATATGAACCCCAAACAAAAACAAATAAATAAACCGAAAAAAATAAAAAATAAATAAATGAAATGCAAAACAAAACAACTGGCCAGTTGATAGAAAACATGTTTTAGGACAGTACCTTTAGACTCACCAACCTGCTGTACAGCATTAATGTGAAATCCAGTACCATCAACCTTTTCTGTGGAAAAAACTTCAAACCATTTAGAGAACACAGCAAGACAAAGACAAAACACAAGACAACATAGAACAAAAGACAAAAGGAAAAATTTGAGAAGTGTTAGTAAACTATGATTAATTGTTGTATCTCCAGCCCCCCGATGAGACTTAGTCTCATCCGTATGTTAGTTCTGCTGAACTCTTCCACTGCAGTTTCTGCTCCTGTGTTGCTGCTGCAGGACAGAAATATTTGTGGTTAGAGTTCATTTTGGGAGCAGCACAGCATCAAGAAAGCAGCCATTTCTTCTCAATGAGTAACTGATTAACCTTTTTGGGATAAATATTGTCTGTCCTCTTAATTCAGCTCAGAGTGCTTTTGATAAAATTTCAGCACGATCTGCTTAATTCTCACTTGTTACTTTATACTAAATTCTATTTAATTCTTACCAGTGGCTGTGTTTCGTGATGCTGAGCCATCCACAGACAGTTCAGGATCAGCATTAAGTTTTTTCTGCTCCATTTGAATTAGAAACACTTCATGGGGTACCAACAGTGTGACATCAGAGTTTCTTATAACATCACATGATACAATAACATATTTCCATACAAATTAGAATCAAAGACAAAGGTTTATTCTATTTTTCTATTTGTCTCAATTCCTCATTTATTTATTTTTTAGATGAGCCATGTGGCCTTGTGCTGCTAACTTTTTCCTTAGCAGTGCCACAGCATCGTGCTTGTGTTCAGATCTTTGGTTGGTTATTGATCACTGTTATCTTGCATGCATGCTTTGACCTAAGGGCCCAGATTCTTGATATTATTTTGTAATATTTTTTTTTATTTATTTTTTCCTCATAACAGTTTTGGAATGTTAGCTAAATTGTTCAGGATCATTCTTGTTTTTTCTTGACATGAATTAGGCCTTTAATCGTGCAGTTCAAAGCTCTCTGCTTTACCTTACTTCGAGCAGCTCTACCTCAGTTTATTATGTTTTACTTAATCTTTACTTCTTCCTTCCAGTATGTGTGGATGTATGTGGGTGTATGTGTACGTATAGATGTGCGTGTGTGTGTGTGTGTATGTGTGTCTATATGTGGCCTTGGGTTTCACTGCTTTGTTTTATTTTCTTCTATCATTTTCTTGTATGAAAAGTGTTATGAAAACAAAGTTTGATTGATTGATTCATTGATTGATTGCACCAGATTAAACAACTTGGGTCATTTCCCATGTAAATTCTCGAATGAACCAGAACACATGATTAAAACTGTTCTCACAGAACATTTTATTCATCCCATTCATATCTTTTTTGTTTGACCAACATGTCATGACTGAGCACAGATCGGATTGTACCTTGTATCTTGTTTCTCAATAAATTGTAATTGAAGTGGGTTGTTGCCATTTTCCAGAGATCTTTTAGTCACCTGGTGTGGAGTGGTGGGAAGAGAGGGTGTGTCCAGATTACTGTTGTAGTTCTTTGTAACTTGAGCTTTTAATGTCTGACTTTCACACAGGAGAGGTGTGAAAATTAGTTATTGTAACCTTTATTGTTTCTGCTACTGTGGTTCTACAGTCTAGTCTCCACAGTGGTGTTTTCCTTTGGTTTCATCGTCAGTGGTCCGTTCAGTCTCTGATAGAGTTTTAGTCCCCGTGGTCTAGTCTTTGTCAGCAGGTGAGGTTCCTAAGTCAGTCCGGACCTCAGTTAATGTTCTTTCGGTAGGATCTTGAGCCTGAGTACAGTGATCCTTGTGGATCCAGTTACTCAGTCTATTCTCAGTAAACCATACCTTTACACAATGTGTTGTAGCTTCTGCGTCCTGTCCATATAGGAGAGGACCAGTTAAGTTTGTTCACTTTCCTGGTCCTGTTCCTTGGTGAGTATTTCTGTAACCTGCTGAGATATACTCATCACCGTGTTATTCAGTTGTTTCACATTCACACAAGTTTCCATACTGTAGTACAACAAGGGGTGAGCCTGTTGGTGCAGTTGTAAATGGACAGGGTGTTTCCTCCCTGGCATGACCTCATGTGAGACAACATGACAACATTCATGGTGGCATTTGGAGTAAATCTTAGGCTAACACAATACGTAGAGCTTCAGCCCAGGTTAACTGTGTGTCTGCACAGACTTCTGTTCGGCCTTTTTGATGGTTCTATTTGCTCTTTTCACTAGTCCTTGTAAAGCTGGGTGAGAGACTGCACCGAGCTTATGTGTAATCCCAAACAATTTTTCCACTTCTCCTAGTTCTTCATTGGAGAAGTGAGTACCATTATCTGATCTTATCACTTCTGGTACCCCAAATGTTGGAATAATTTCTCTTGTAAGCCATTTAATGACTTCTTTTCCTTTTTCGGTTTTAGTAGGTGTGGCTTCTACCGATCTAGAAAAGGGAGCTACACACACTAGAAGAAATAGTTTACCTTCAGTCCTGTTCGCTGCTCCCATGTCAGTAAACTCAAATACTATCTGTTTCCAAGGGGCATCAGGTACTGGGAAACTACCTAGTCCTGCTTTGAGATTGAACAGCTTGCAAATTTCACAAGATTGCACAAAATATTTTATTGTGTCTTTTAGGTGGGGGTGCCACCAGTGTTGTGAAATGAGCGCTGTTACTTTTGAGCTAGCACAGTGAGCTCTACTGTGTGCTTCTTGACATAGCAAATTTAGTAGTCCAGTTTGAGCTACTATTTTGCCTTCATGATTCCAGCAGCGTCCTGTGGAATCTTTTTTTTTTCGTTCCATGCTTGCTTTTCAGATGGTGCCGCTGCTTCGTGAAGTTCTTTAATGTTTTCTAAACATAATTCTCGTTGTGATTTTTCCTCCAATGTTTTCTGAGACATCTGGTTAAATGCAGTATACCCTGCTTTTGTTTTTGCTGCCTTATCTGCCGCATTGTTGCCTCTCGCTACTCTCCCATCTCCCTTTTGATGTCCTCTGCACTCGACTCTAGCAACTTGTTTTGCTTCAAGTATGGCATAATATAGTTCGAGTAATTGATTCAAGTGTTTAACCGGGGTGCCTGCTGAGGTCACAAAGCCTTTCCTTTTCCAGTGACACATGTCTGGTTTAGAGGCATGTCTTTAACTGTAAACACTGTTTTTATTTCACTAATTTATTCAATGTTTATTGTTAGATTAATTAATATTTATCTGCAGGGTTAGAATTTGCTAATAGTATTAATATAGTGTTCAGCTGTACAGCTCTCTGGTTGCTGTGGCTGTTTTTAAATGTGCCATGAAAACAAACCTTGACTTGACTTGTTATGACTCAGACTTACTGCAGCTGTCTTTAAATTTCTTTTAGAGTTTTCTTCTTCAAGAAACTCATTGGTGATATCTGACTCTCGTTGTGCCTTTTATTGCCGTGTTTTTGTTTATTTCCTAATAATCTAACTCACTTTAAACCTTTATATAAAGCACGTTGCTGCTCTGTTAAGATAACAGATCCATTGATTCATAGATCTGCTGCAGTTAAATAGTTAAATGGTTTAATGAGATCAATTATAAATACTGATGATAAATATTAACTCAGAATTGGTGAAAATAAGCAGAGGAGAAGTATTTAGATCAGCTAAATTTTAAGTCATGTTACTGTGATCTCTAACACAATAAAGGCTAACCTTTAATGCTTTAAGATGGTAAGAAACTGTCTGACACCTATCTGCCTGACCTTGCTGTTAAATCCCGATATTTTCTAATATGTCATATGGTCTGACTGTCCGGTCTCAGACCTGCTTCAGGTGGAAATCATAAAGTCTCAATTTGTAGAACATCTTTTGTTCAGGCAGTTTTTCAATTAAAGGATCAAAGATTTAAATGCTATGTTTGTTTGTCTGACTTTTTAAGAGAGCTGTTAAATCTTAATTCAACAACAAACTGGTTCTAATGTTTAGTTTTAAACAGTCTGTTCTTCCTGGATTTATTTTGGACATTGTATTGCTTCTTATCTCTTCACTGTAATACTTGCATTGAAAAGCGGTTTTCAGATTGTCCATTCAATGTGGTATTTCTCCCATTCAAATTTATTTAAAAATAAATTAATTATTGAATTGATGATAAATGCTCTAGTAAAAACTTCCATTATCATTATAAATCTTTTGACTAAATAACTATATGTAACTCTGGTACTCTTTAAGTACAGGCCCATGATCAATCAGAATCTGTCCTCACTCTCAGGGCTGAATGGGGGAAGAAGGAAGCAGGGTTGGGATGAGATAATCTTAGGGTGAGAGCATTTATGACAAAGCTATCTAAACTTTTCTTTTCCAATTACACATGTCCACATGTACAGCCTAAGCTGTTTATGCTGAATCTGTATAAATGGTCATTTTTTTTATTTTGCTAAATGGCATGCTTCTGTTATTGAGTGTGATGTTAGGAAGATGTGTCTTATCTGCTAGTGTAGTAGGATGTGTCCCTGGAAAAGATGACGTTGTGTCTGGCACGTGCTGCGGTAGAGGTGCAGAGGACTGCGTCTGAATAGAGAATTTAACTTCTCCAAAAAAAATACTGACAGTCTGCAAGAAATGTTACTGCTTTTTTTTCCGTCTTTTTCTGCCCTTGCTCTCTGCAATAAACCTGCCTCTTTTAGCTTTGCTGTTGCTTGATTCCTACTGCCTGTTGCTTGTTTTGAAAACATAGAGAAATCACTCAGTTGCGGTGGCGCACTTTCAAACCCTCCAAACATTCCTTTCCCTTGCATTTCTCTCGTCCAATTTACAAATCTATCTGTCTCTCTTTTTTCGTCTTCTCTTGGAACTTTTTTCTGCCATCTCGTCAACGTGTCAAATAATACCGACCCCAATGAGCCGGGTTTACATGTTTTCCACTTATCCAATGTCCACTTAGCACAGACATTACTCACGCCGCCAATTGCCGACTAACAGACCCCCGCCCATTGGCATCTACTTCCTATTCAGTTTAGAAGACAGGATGAATTTTGTGTCTTTTATTTAGCCAAATTGTACTAAACTAGGACACATATGACTCTCCCTATGTGAGACTATGTGTTTATACTTTACATGTGACCACCTAGTAAACCTGTAGACACAAATTTTGTGCTTTTGATTTAGTGATCGGAGGACATTCTAATTCAGACAATTTAGTTTAGAATGACCAATGTGCAGAAATTTCACATATCCTGATACAAGAGGTTTTCTGCTCACCTTGTTATTTAGGCACCTTGAATTGTCTGAAGAAGGGTCCCCTCCAACCAGCTCCGGAAGTCCTCGATCGGACTTGTGAAGTTGTATTCACACTTGTCAGAGTATAATTGGCCAGTTTTGAGTGGCATGATCAGGCCAGCTTCTGTCCTTGTTGTGTTCTTTGGATATGATAAACAATGTGTGTGTATGAGTGACTGCTGTTTTAGGTGTCTAATGTACCAGACCTATCTGCCCTAATAGAGATGTTTTGTCTGACCCAGTTGTTTATGTCATTCTAAGGTCTTGGACCATTTAAGATAATCTGTTGTGCAGTATGAGCAGAGTGGAAAAGTACCAGCTAGGAACATAGGTTATTTAGTAAAATACAGAATATGAATTTATAATGTCTAAGAACAAAGCCAATTATAACAGTGTTATGTATCGCAAAGAAAACTATTCTCATGAACTGGAAAGCGAAGAACAATCTGTGTATTAACCAGTTTAGAAATGTTCTTTTAGATTATATTAGCATGGAAACAATGTGTGCCTCCTCAAAACATCAATTGGCTGAATTTCATTCTCTCTGGTCCCCGCTGATTAGGTTTATCACATAGTGGTGGTGGGTTGCTGTCCCGTCACTCTGGGCGGTTGGATGTGTTCTGTGGGGGGGCTGTGTGGCTTCGGGCGTCTGGTGGTCTCTCGGGTCGTGAGGACCGGGTTGGTCTGGGGGGGCTGGGTTGCCCTGGACATGCCACAGTATGGGTGGGTTGGTGCAGGTACTGGTGCCAGGCTTGTTGCTCTGGGACCTCCAGGGTGTCCGCAGGTAGTTGTTATCTTTAGGGTGTTAGGGCGTGCGGTGGGGGGGGTGCTTTTCCCCTGTTGGGGGGGGCCTGGGTGATGGTGGGTCTCAGGCCCAGGCTGCTGCGTCCGGTGTGGCCGGGTGGTTTGTTTGTTGTTGTTTGTTTGTTTGTTTGTAGAGGTCCTCCGGGGTGGGGTGGGGTTGGGTTGAGTGGGGTGGGGTGGGGTGGGTACCTTCCGGGGGTACAGTAGCTCCCGGAATATGGTCGCTGCAGGCCCCGAGCCTGGTGGACATCAGGCCCTCCTGCCCTGTGTTGGGTCCCAGGTAGCGGGGGTGCCTATTGCAGCCAGTCCCTGGCTGCCTTCTCCGGGGGAGAGTAGCTGCCCCGGTGTATATCCCCATACCCCTCTCTCTTTTGGCTCCTGTACACAGCACACACTCACACATGAAGGGTTTTGGGGGCGTGTGTGTTCTGTGGGGTGTAGTAGATGGGGTCACGTAGGTGGTCCCCTTGGCTGCACTCTGCAGTTCCCCGCCCCTGTTTTAATTACACCTTAGACATCACTACTTATCACACACACACACACATAAGGTCTTGGCGGGTGGTTGCAGTGAATGGCATCTGGTGGGCGGGGCTCTTTGGGTATGTAGGCTGCCCAGAGGGCTGCGCTCCCAGTTCTACAAGGTTGGCTGCCCCTCAATTTTAATCGCTCACTATTAGAAAATATTGAAGAGCCAGAAGGGTGAGGGGAGGGGTCTTCTCACACCCCTGCTTCCTGGTTTCTGGTCGGGCAGGAGTGGCCAGGAGGAATTAATTATTCTGCTGGTTCAGGGTCTGTGGTGGCTGGGGGGCTGCTGGCCCCCTGGTGTGCCCGCTGCGCTACACCCCAGCGGAGTCAAGGGAGGGAGGACGTGTGGTGATGATTGGGCCTGGGTCTGGGACTTGCTGTCGCCTGGCCTGCCTGTGCTTCTCCCAATGGGGGGGTGGCGTTGCTGCTCCCCACTGCTCGCGACTTCACCCACCTGTGGGCACGCCTTGACTCCATGGGCACTTGGCCAGGGGCGCTGGGGCAGGCACTGACCCACTGCGTGGCTGTCTGGGGCGCTTGGCCCTCCCGGGTATTGGGTGGGGCCTCTGCCGGGGGGTTTTGGGGCGCTCGGGCTCCTGGGGTCCGGGTCCGGTGCACGGACCATGTCCGGGCGGCTGGGTCCTGGTGGGGTCGGTGGGCTGTTGCCCCTGGCTCCCGGGGGGCCTCTGCCCTATGCTTATGGGGGCTCTGTCCGGGGGCTTCCTCTGCTGTCTACTGGGTGGATGCGTGGTTGTCGCTGCGGTGGGCATCCTGGGTTCTGTGCTCCTTGGGGGCTGCTGGTGGCCTGGGTCTTGTGGCCCTCTCTGCCTGCTTCTGATTGCTTGGGGGGGCTGAAGATTGTGGCCGTGTACACTTATACACTCTAACTAACACATAACTAAGCACGGTTAATGTAGGTCCTGTGCCATGGGTGTTGCATGTTCTCACACACACACACAACACACATTAGTCCAGTAGCAGTTCATGCATTACCATGTCGCCTCAGGTCATCTATATGCGATTGCCACTACTTGTGCTTGTTTTTGTTCGTTTGTGTGTTTGTTTGTTTTTTTCTCTGCTTGTCTGCTTTCAGGTGCTCCTGGTGGCGCTAAGGCTGGATTCGCAACAGAGACCATGGATTATTGTCTGTTTTGTTTTTTTACAGGTGTAGCAGCTGGTTGTCTGGTTTTTGTTTCTATTTTTGTTCTGTTTCCTCTTCTTTCCTCTTCTTGTTTCCTTGTCCCCCCTTCCGGTTCAGTTCTATTACATGTTATATATTGTAAACAGAAATAAATAAATGGGCATCAAGGGGAGCTTTACATTTGTAAAAATTCCCGTGGCAAAGGAAATCTGTTTGGCATAAAAGGTATTCACAATTCTGCTGCCATAATGCTGAACAGAACAAGGGAAAAAAAGTGAAGGAATTCATTTTACAGCAAAATCCTGAATCGTGCATAACTCCTCATAAGGAGTGTATTGCTCAAACATAAGTGTGGTTCTTTCTCATATAAGGTAATATAAAGAAGTTTATACTTAAAACCAGCGTAGACATGGATAAATAAGAAGGACAACGCAGTTTTAACTTGGTTTGAGTGAAGGAATTAATTTTACAGCAAAATCCTGAATCGTGCATAACTCCTCATAAGGAGTGTATTGCTCAAACATAAGTGTGGTTCTTTCTCATATAAGGTAATATAAATAAGTTTATACTTGAAACCAGCGTAGACATGGATAAATAAGAAGGACAAAGCAGTTTTAACTTGGTTTGAGTGAAGGAATTCATTTTACAGCAAAATCCTGAATCGTGCATAACTCCTCATAAGGAGTGCATTGCTCAAACATAAGTGTTGTTGTTTCTCATACAAGGTTATAAAAAGAAGTTTATGTTTGAAACCAACTTAAACTTGGACAAATATGAAGGACAAAGCAGTTTTAACTTGGTTTGAGTGAAGCAATTAATTTTATGGCAATATCTAAAATCTTGACTATCTCCTTAAAGTAAAGCGAATTCCAGAAGAACAAGTGTGGTTCTTTCTCATATAAGGTAATATATAGAAGTTTATACTTGAAACCAGCTTAGACATGGATAAATAAGAAGGACAAAGCAGTTTTAACTTGGTTTAAGTGAAGGAATTCATTTTACAGCAAAATCCTGAATCGTGCATAACTCCTCATGAGTGTATTGCTCAAACATAAGTGTTGTCCTTTGTCATACAAAGTTATAAAAAGAAGTTTATGTTTGAAACCAGCATAAAGGGACAAATATGAAGGACAAAGCAGTTTTAACTTGGTTTAAGTGAAGGAATTCTTAGTTAGCAGTTCCTTGATGAGGGATATTTCAGACACCAAAATCCACCCCATCAGTATCAGTGATCACGCTCCAGTTTCTATCACACTGAAGAATAAAAGAGTTATACCACCAGGAATTCGAGATTCCTGCTGGTGGCCTGGGTCTTGTGGAAAAGCAGTCATGAGAGGCAAAATAATCTCTTTTTCATCAAATAAGAAAAAGAGGGAAAGTTCAAGGATATCAGATTTAGAACTCAGGATCAAATCATTAGAAGTTGTCTACAGGCCTGGGTCTTGTGGCCCTCTCTGTCTGCTTCTGATTGCTGGGGGGGGGGGGGGGGGGGGGGGCTGTGGATTGTGGCCCTGTACACTTATACACTCATAACTAACCACGGTTACCATGTAGATCCTGTGCCATGGGTGTTGCATGTTCTCACACACACACACACACACATTTATTAGCCCAGTTGCATGCTCGCTAAGCAGTTGATGTATTATCATGTCGTCTCAGGTCATCTATATCCACAGCTGTGTTGTATGCGATTGCCGCTTCTTGTGCTTGTTTGTTTGTGTGTTTGTTTTTTCTTTGCTTGTCTGCTTTCAGGTGCTCCTGGTGGCGCTAAGGCTGGATTCCCCTCAGAGGCCATGGATTGTTGTCTGTTTTGTTTTTTACAGGTGTAGCAGCTGGTTGTCTGGTTTTTGTTTCTATTTTTGTTCTGTTTCCTCTTCTTCGTTCCTTGTCCCCCGGTCCGGTTCAGTTCTATTACATGTTATATATTGTAAACAAAATAAATAAATGGGCATCAAGGGGAGCTTTAAATTTATAAAACTTCCCTTGGCAAAGCAAATCTGTTTGGCATCAAAGGTATTCAGACTACAATTCTGCTGCCATAATGCTGAACAGGACAAGGGGGAAAAAAAAAAAAAAAAAAAAGAAGTTGTCTACAGTACCTCAAAAGAGGAACACACACTGAATGAACTAAGAAAAGCTTAATTGAATTAAACAAAATTATTAACAAACAAACACAGTTTCTGATACAAAGACTTCGTGTGGAGAACTTTGAGCATGGCAATAAATCTGGAAGGTTCCTAGCTAACCAACTAAAGACAAATAAAGAGAAAACAACAATCACTTCTGTTAAAGACTGAAAAGGAAATGTCACCCATGAAATCAACAATGCTTTTAGGGACTTCTATAAAACCTTATATTCATCACAAAATGATCCATCAGACAGTAACATAGATCATAGACTATTCTATCATCAACAACCTGGAAACCACAATAGTCTCTCTAGATGCAGAAAAAGCATTTGATCGAGTGAACTGGAAATTTTTATTTGCAGCATTAAACAAATTCGGGTTTGGGTCACACTTCATCAACTGGATAAGGATATTATATAGCTCCCCAAATGCAAGTGTCAGGACTAATGATCAAACTTCTCCAAGCTTCAGTCTGCAGAGAGGTACAAGACAGGGTTGCCCACTTTCTCCCTCACTTTTTGCTATTTTCATCGAACCTTTAGCAGCTGCTATCAGACAAGATAGAAATATTAAAGGCATCCAACCCCAAAATATTGAGCATAAAATAAGTCTTTATGCTGATGATGTATTACTTTTCCTCCAGAACTCACAGACGTCTCTCACTCACACGATCACACTCATAAATAAATACTCAGCACTTTCTGACTACTCTATCAATTGGTCTAAGACCACAGTTCTGC
This sequence comes from Leuresthes tenuis, assembly GCF_036924035.1. NCBI lineage: Eukaryota > Metazoa > Chordata > Actinopteri > Atheriniformes > Atherinopsidae > Leuresthes > Leuresthes tenuis. The sequence goes on along the minus strand of NW_027325478.1, from coordinate 111,759 downwards.
CCATTAACTGTAGGGTCCAGAATATACCTGCGATCACTTTACAGTCAGGAAATATTAGATATTTAGGCATAAACATTTCCTCCAGGCTCTCAGAGCTAACAAAGCTAAATTATGTGCAATTATTAAAGACAGTAGAGGACGATCTCTCTCGTTGGAAGTCCTTACCTATATCACTTATGGGGAGAGTTACAACCATTAAAATGATGATACTATCAAAAGTTAACTATTTGTTCTCAATGATCCCCATAAAACCATCTGCTACTTGGTTTAAGTCACTAGATTCATGCATCTCCAAATTTCTGTGGAAAAACAAACCACCACGTATTAGTTTAAAAACGCTACAGAAAACCAAGGAAAGTGGTGGATTAGATTTACCTCATTTTCAGCACGATTCCTTAGCCAATAGGTTACAGTATATATAAAACATAGTTTGCACCTAGCCCAATAGATGCACCATTGATATATATAGAACAAGCATTGTGGGATAATCTGGAAATCTCTGACCTGCCACTTATTAGTCAAAACGTAAAAAAATCACAAATGTTTTAAAAGCATTAACATCAGCACTTCTCTGACAGCCTGGTGGGAATTTCTTAAAATAACAAAGTCTTCACATGTCCCGTGTAAGCTTACACCCATCTGGAACAATCCTGACATCCTGCAAAACAAAAAAATGCTAAACTTTACTCTGTGGAAGATCAAAGAAATCAAACATCTGGAACATATAATCCAAAATGGAACATTTATTTCATTTGATGAGCTCATATCACAACATGAGATAGGCAGCAATAATTTCCTAGAATATCAACAACTTAAGTCTATAATAACAAAGAAATATATCTTCCACCAACCAGACTTACAACTCCCGATTAGGGTAGCAGAGTTTCTAAGCATCTGCATCCCAAAACTACTATCAAAAATATATAAATTATTATCTAAGATAGATGACACAATGTCTCTACCATCCTCATGAGATTTATATATTAGTTCTAGTCATAGCTTCTGGCCACAAACATGTTTGAACACCTTTAGAATGACTCGAAATCCTAATTTACAGCTTATACAATACAAAATTCTTCATAGAACACACTATACAGGACAAAGGATGTTCAAAATGGGTCTAACACACTCAAACATCTGCTCACATTGCACAGATAACACACCTGATGATTATGCACACGCTTTGTGGTTTTGTGCGCCTGTCCAGAAGTTCTGGTTTGAAGTCTGTACGGACCTTTCAACATGACTAAAGTGTAGCATTCCTGCATGCCCCACACTGTGCATACTGGGTGACTTAGACAACATCAACATGGAAATGAACTCAGCACACATGGTCCTCACAGTGTTGTTAGCCCGATTTTTTCATTGGAAGCCCAAGAATAAGCTGGAGAAATCGTTTATTAAAAAAGTATTTATTAGTGGTCACAAGTAGAGTATATTGCAGCGCTGGACTCGGAGTGCCAGAGCTCCCGCAGGAAATCCGTCAGGCCGAGCCCCGTTATCCGGAAACATGTCATATTTCTTGTCAGAGTATAATTGGCCAGTTTTGAGTGGCATGATCAGGCCAGCTGCTGTCCTTGTTGTGTTCTTTGGATGTGATAAACAATGTGTGTGTATGTGTGAGTGCTGTTTTAGGTGTCTAATGTACCAGACCTATCTGCCCTAATAGAGATGTTTTGTCTGACCCAGTTGTTTATGTCATTCTAAGGACTTGGACCATTTAAGGTCATCTGTTGTGCAGTATGAGCAGAGTGGAAAAGTACCAGCTAGGAACATAGGTTATTTAGTAAAATACAGAAAATGAATTTATAATTTCTAAGAACAAAGCCAATTATAACAACTCCCCCTTTTGACATGATTTAATCATGTCAACTAAATGAGGTAGGAATGTTATATTCTGTATTGTGTCACACCTGTTAGCGGCAGCCAACTTAGCAGGTCCCCAAACTGCAAGTGGCCAACTACCTTGAGGTGCAGCACAACCAGACAGGAGATTCTTGTTATCCCCCTTTTGATATAACTTCATTATGTGAGCTGTTATGTGTAAGCTGTTCTTCTTTGCAATTATCAGCAGCAAGCAAGTTTTCATTGCATATGCATGTGTAAAATAATTGTAATACGTTAGCTAAACCTTTCTGTATCAGGAGTGTTTATCATGATGCTGGGAACAGAACCTCTTTCCCAGAATAGTTCAACCTTCATTACTCAACTGATCATAACTCTGCAATGAGCACATTTCTTAAAAGCTATAAGTATCAAGCCTGTACGTGTATGCAAGGAATAAATTAATAAATGTTTCAATATGTCTTAAAATTAGTGTGTGTATGTGGCCCCAAACCCAATCTCTGTGTAGAATCTTAGTTCATTTTGGCCCAAAACTATATGTGGTTTAAGCAGTGGCAAGACCCTGCTCACCCATAAGTACCATTACAACACATAACAATAATTAACTAAGCTACAACAATTCATAAAATATTGAAACTCAAAAAGTGCTTAAGGCAATTAACATTACCATCAGGATCGTCCACTGTTCGCAGCGAATAGGAGCGAAAAACCCGATGGCTGATATCCGGGAAAATTCTCCTATGGCCCCATTCCCCCTTGGCAACCGACCACTTAATTACCTTTCAGTGCCTAAGGTCCCGCTCCGAACAGCCGATTCACACCAATGGCAATGGACATATGTATGAATTCCTATGATTAGTAATTGGTCTACTTAAAATCATTAAACTAAAGAGGAACATCACAAAACACAAAACAATACAGTACAGACATTTAAACATGACTTGAATATGAAGATATGACCCTGTTGAGAACAGATGAGTAATGATAGATGTAGTGTAAAAACTAACAATTTCTTTTGAGTGAAAATTTTATGATAACATTGTGCAGAGTGGTGTAGTGCAGCTCAGTCTCTTGTGGTCCAATCCTGTCACTGCTTGGTGTTTGGTTGTCCTTCTGGCTGAACCTCAGTTCAGCAGTCTGAGCTAACTAGGAAGGAGAGGTTACCAGCACTTCACTTCCACAAAGGGGTCTTTACCACCCGTTTTCTCTAACTAATCTTTTTCTTTGGGACAATTAAGGAGATAATTCAGATTATTTTGTTGACAGTGGTTGAAGGTTGTATGGTTGTTCAACCATTATCTTGGCATGATGATCGTGCCTCCCAGAATTTCAGACTGACGTCTTGTCAGTCACTTGGCTGTGAGTCCTTTAGAGGTTCTGCTGCAGATGCAGTTAATTTAAGCTGTGGATGAATGTTAGCAGGAGAGAGAACTGAGCAGCACAACATGTCATTTTCACAATGTTTTATATTCAGGAATTGCCTTTTAACAGGTTCAATCCCAGTATTCATTGGTCGACAAATTAAGTTTTCATATGAACCCCAAACAAAAACAAATAAATAAACCGAAAAAAAATAAATAAATAAATGAAATGAAAAACAAAACAACTGGCCAGTTGATAGAAACCATGTTTTAGGACAGTACCTTAGACTCACCAACCTGCTGTACAGCATTAATGTGAAATCCAGTACCATCAACCCTTTCTGTGGAAAAAACTTCAAACCATTTAGAGAACACAGCAAGACAAAGACAAAACACAAGACAACATAGAACAAAAGACAAAAGGAAGACAAAGACTCACAGAATTTTGGGAAAATCTTGAGAAGTGTTAGTAAACTATGATTAATTGTTGTATCTCCACCCCCCCGATGAGACTTAGTCTCATCCGTATGTTAGTTCTGCTGAACTCTTCCACTGCAGTTTCTGCTCCTGTGTTGCTGCTGCAGGACAGAAATGTTTGTGGTTAGAGTTCATTTTGGGAGCAGCACAGCATCAAGAAAGCAGCCATTTCTTCTCAATGAGTAACTGATTAACCTTTTTGGGATAAATATTGTCTGTCCTCTTAATTCAGCTCAGAGTGCTTTTGATAAAAATTTCAGCACGATCTGCTTAATTCTCACTTGTTACTTTATACTAAATTCTATTTAATTCTTACCAGTGGCTGTGTTTCGTGATGCTGAGCCATCCACAGACAGTTCAGGATCAGCATTAAGTTTTTTCTGCTCCATTTGAATTAGAAACACTTCATGGGGTACCAACAGTGTGACATCAGAGTTTCTTATAACATCACATGATACAATAACATATTTCCATACAAATTAGAATCAAAGACAAAGGTTTATTCTATTTTTCTATTTGTCTCAATTCCTCATTTATTTATTTTTTAGATGAGCCATGTGGCCTTGTGCTGCTAAATTTTTCCTTAGCAGTGCCACAGCATCGTGCTTGTGTTCAGATCTTTGGTTGGTTATTGATCACTGTTATCTTGCATGCATGCTTTGACCTAAGGGCCAGGATTCTTGATATTATTTTGTAATATTTTTTTAAATTTTTTTTTTCCTGGTAGCAGTTTTGGAATGTTAGCTAAATTGTTCAGGATCATTCTTGTTTTTTCTTGACATGAATTAGGCCTTCAATCGTGCAGTTCAAAGCTCTGTGCTTTACCTTACTTCGAGCAGCTCTGCCTCAGTTTATTATGTTTTACTTAATCTTTACTTCTTCCTTCCAGTATGTGTGGATGTATGTGGGTGTATGTGTACGTATAGATGTGCGTGTGTGTGTGTGTGTATGTGTGTCTATATGTGGCCTTGGATTTCACTGCTTTGTTTTATTTTCTTCTATCATTTTCTTGTATGAAAAGTGTTATGAAAATAAAGTTTGATTGATTGATTGATTGATTGATTGCACCAGATTAAACAACTTGGGTCATCTCCCATGTAAATTCTCGAATGAACCAGAACACATGATTAAAACTGTTCTCACAGAACATTTTATTCATCCCATTCATATCTTTTTCGTTCGACCAACATTTCATGACTGAGCACAGATCGGATTGTACCTTGTATCTTGTTTCTCAATAAATTGTAATTGAAGTGGGTTGTTGCCATTTTCCAGAGATCTTTTAGTCACCTGGTGTGGAGTGGTGGGAAGAGAGGGTGTGTCCAGATTACTGTTGTAGTTCTTTGTAACTTGAGCTTTTAATGTCTGACTTTCACACAGGAGAGGTGTGAAAATTAGTTATTGTAACCTTTATTGTTTCTGCTACTGTGGTTCTACAGTCTAGTCTCCACAGTGGTGTTTTCCTTTGGTTTCATCGTCAGTGGTCCGTTCAGTCTCTGATAGAGTTTTAGTCCCCGTGGTCTAGTCTTTGTCAGCAGGTGAGGTTCCTAAGTCAGTCCGGACCTCAGTTAATGTTCTTTCGGTAGGATCTTGAGCCTGAGTACAGTGATCCTTGTGGATCCAGTTACTCAGTCTATTCTCAGTCAACCATACCTTTACACAATGTGTTGTAGCTTCTGCGTCCTGTCCATATAGGAGAGGACCAGTTAAGTTTGTTCAATTTCCTGGTCCTATTCCTTGCTGAGATATACTCATCACCGTGTTATTCAGTTGTTTCCCATTCACACAAGTTTCCATACTGTAGTACAACAAGGGGTGAGCCTGTTGGTGCAGTTGTAAATGGACAGGGTGTTTCCTCCCTGTCATGACCTCATGTGGGACAACATGACAACATTCATGGTGGCATTTGGAGTAAATCTTAGGCTAACACAATACGTAGAGCTTCAGCCCAGGTTAACTGTGTGTCTGCACAGACTTCTTTTCGGCCTTTTTGATGGTTCTATTTGCTCTTTTCACTAGTCCTTGTAAAGCTGGGTGAGAGACTGCACCGAGCTTATGTGTAATTCCAAACAATTTTTCCACTTCTCCTAGTTCTTCATTGGAGAAGTGAGTACCATTATCTGATCTTATCACTTCTGGTACCCCAAATCTTGGAATAATTTCTGTTGTAAGCCATTTAATGACTTCTTTTCCTTTTTCGGTTTTAGTAGGTGTGGCTTCTACCCATCTAGAAAAGGGAGCTACACACACTAGAAGAAATAGTTTACCTTCAGTCCTGTTCGCTGCTCCCATGTCAGTAAACTCAATTACTATCTGTTTCCAAGGGGCATCAGGTACTGGGAAACTACCTAGTCCTGCTTTGAGATTGAACAGCTTGCAAATTTCACAAGATTGCACAAAATATTTTATTGCGTCTTTTAGGTGGGGGTGCCACCAGTGTTGTGAAATGAGCGCTGTTACTTTTGAGCTAGCACAGTGAGCTCTACTGTGTGCTTCTTGACATAGCAAATTTAGTAGTCCAGTTTGAGCTACTATTTTGCCTTCATGATTCCAGCAGCGTCCTGTGGAATCTTTTTTTTTTCGTTCCATGCTTGCTTTTCAGATGGTGCCGCTGCTTCGTGAAGTTCTTTAATGTTTTCTAAACATAATTTTCGTTGTGATTTTTCCTCAAATGTTTTCTGAGACATCTGGTTAAATGCAGTATACCCTGCTTTTGTTTTTGCTGCCTTATCTGCCGCATTGTTGCCTCTAGCTACTCTCCCATCTCCCTTTTGATGTCCTCTGCACTCGACTCTAGCAACTTGTTTTGGTTCAAGTATGGCATAATATAGTTCGAGTAATTGATTCGAGTGTTTAACCGGGGTGCCTGCTGAGGTCACAAAGCCTTTCCTTTTCCAGTGACACATGTCTGGTTTAGAGGCATGTCTTTAACTGTAAACACTGTTTTTATTTCACTAATTTATTCAATGTTTATTGTTAGATTAATTAATATTTATCTGCAGGGTTAGAATTTGCTAATAGTATTAATATAGTGTTCAGCTGACTTGACTTGACTTGTTATGACTCAGACTTACTGCAGCTGTCTTTAAATTTCTTTTAGAGGTTTCTTCTTCAAGAAACTCATTGGTGATATCTGACTCTCGTTGTGCCTTTTATTGCCGTGTTTTTGTTAATTTCCTAATAATATAACTCACTTTAAACCTTTATATAAACCACGTTGCTGCTCTGTTAAGATAACAGATCCATTGATTCATAGATCTGCTGCAGTTAAATAGTTAAATGGTTTAATGAGATCAATTATAAATACTGATGATAAATATTAACTCAGAATTGGTGAAAATAAGCAGAGGAGAAGTATTTAGATCAGCTAAATTTTAAGTCATGTTACTGTGATCTCTAACACAATAAAGGCTAACCTTTAATGCTTTAAGATGGTAAGAAACTGTCTGACACCTATCTGCCTGACCTTGCTGTTAAATCCCGATATTTTCTAATATGTCATATGATCTGACTGTCCGGTCTCAGACCTGCTTCAGGTGGAAATCATAAAGTCTCAATTTGTAGAACATCTTTTGTTCAGGCAGTTTTTCAATTAAAGGATCAAAGATTTAAATGCTATGTCTCTTGTAAGCCATTTAATGACTTCTTTTCCTTTTTCGGTTTTAGTAGGTGTGGCTTCTATCCATCTAGAAAAGGGAGCTACACACACTAGAAGAAATAGTTTACCTTCAGTCCTGTTCGCTGCTCCCATGTCAGTAAACTCAATTACTATCTGTTTCCAAGGGGCATCAGGTACTGGGAAACTACCTAGTCCTGCTTTGAGATTGAACAGCTTGCAAATTTCACAAGATTGCAAAAAATATTTTATTGTGTCTTTTAGGTGGGGGTGCCACCAGTGTTGTGAAATGAGCGCTGTTACTTTTGAGCTAGCACAGTGAGCTCTACTGTGTGCTTCTTGACATAGCAAATTTAGTAGTCCAGTTGGAGCTACTATTTTGCCTTTATGATTCCAGCAGCGTCCTGTGGAATCTTTTTTTTTTCGTTCCATGCTTGCTTTTCAGATGGTGCCGCTGCTTTGTGAAGTTCTTTAATGTTTTCTAAACATAATTTTCGTTGTGATTTTTCCTCCAATGTTTTCTGAGACATCTGGTTAAATGCAGTATACCCTGCTTTTGTTTTTGCTGCCTTATCTGCCGCATTGTTGCCTCTAGCTACTCTCCCATCTCCCTTTTGATGTCCTCTGCACTCGACTCTAGCAACTTGTTTTGGTTCAAGTATGGCATAATATAGTTCGAGTAATTGATTCAAGTGTTTAACCGGGGTGCCTGCTGAGGTCACAAAGCCTTTCCTTTTCCAGTGACACATGTCTGGTTTAGAGGCATGTCTTTAACTGTAAACACTGTTTTTATTTCACTAATTTATTCAATGTTTATTGTTAGATTAATTAATATTTATCTGCAGGGTTAGAATTTGCTAATAGTATTAATATAGTGTTCAGCTGTACAGCTCTCTGGTTGTTGTGGCTGTTTTTAAATGTGCCATGAAAACAAACCTTGACTTGACTTGTTATGACTCAGACTTACTGCAGCTGTCTTTAAATTTCTTTTAGAGGTTTCTTCTTCAAGAAACTCATTGGTGATATCTGACTCTCGTTGTGCCTTTTATTGCCGTGTTTTTGTTAATTTCCTAATAATCTAACTCACTTTAAACCTTTATATAAAGCATGTTGCTGCTCTGTTAAGATAACAGATCCATTGATTCATAGATCTGCTGCAGTTAAATAGTTAAATGGTTTAATGAGATCAATTATAAATACTGATGATAAATATTAACTCAGAATTGGTGAAAATAAGCAGAGGAGAAGTATTTAGATCAGCTAAATTTTAAGTCATGTTACTGTGATCTCTAACACAATAAAGGCTAACCTTTAATGCTTTAAGATGGTAAGAAACTGTCTGACACCTATCTGCCTGACCTTGCTGTTAAATCCCGATATTTTCTAATATGTCATATGGTCTGACTGTCCGGTCTCAGACCTGCTTCAGGTGGAAATCATAAAGTCTCAATTTGTAGAACATCTTTTGTTCAGGCAGTTTTTCAATTAAAGGATCAAAGATTTAAATGCTATGTCTCTTGTAAGCCATTTAATGACTTCTTTTCCTTTTTCGGTTTTAGTAGGTGTGGCTTCTATCCATCTAGAAAAGGGAACTACACACACTAGAAGAAATAGTTTACCTTCAGTCCTGTTCGCTGCTCCCATGTCAGTAAACTCAATTACTATCTGTTTCCAAGGGGCATCAGGTACTGGGAAACTACCTAGTCCTGCTTTGAGATTGAACAGCTTGCAAATTTCACAAGATTGCACAAACTATTTTATTGTTTCTTTTAGGTGGGGGTGCCACCAGTGTTGTGAAATGAGTGCTGTTACTTTTGAGCTAGCACAGTGAGCTCTACTGTGTGCTTCTTGACATAGCAAATTTAGTAGTCCAGTTGGAGCTACTATTTTGCCTTTATGATTCCAGCAGCGTCCTGTGGAATCTTTTTTTTTTCGTTCCATGCTTGCTTTTCAGATGGTGCCGCTGCTTCGTGAAGTTCTTTAATGTTTTCTAAACATAATTCTCGTTGTGATTTTTCCTCCAATGTTTTCTGAGACATCTGGTTAAATGCAGTATACCCTGCTTTTGTTTTTGCTGCCTTATCTGCCGCATTGTTGCCTCTCGCTACTCTCCCATCTCCCTTTTGATGTCCTCTGCACTCGACTCTAGCAACTTGTTTTGCTTCAAGTATGGCATAATATAGTTCGAGTAATTGATTCAAGTGTTTAACCGGGGTGCCTGCTGAGGTCACAAAGCCTTTCCTTTTCCAGTGACACATGTCTGGTTTAGAGGCATGTCTTTAACTGTAAACACTGTTTTTATTTCACTAATTTATTCAATGTTTATTGTTAGATTAATTAATATTTATCTGCAGGGTTAGAATTTGCTAATAGTATTAATATAGTGTTCAGCTGTACAGCTCTCTGGTTGCTGTGGCTGTTTTTAAATGTGCCATGAAAACAAACCTTGACTTGACTTGTTATGACTCAGACTTACTGCAGCTGTCTTTAAATTTCTTTTAGAGGTTTCTTCTTCAAGAAACTCATTGGTGATATCTGACTCTCGTTGTGCCTTTTATTGCCGTGTTTTTGTTAATTTCCTAATAATCTAACTCACTTTAAACCTTTATATAAAGCATGTTGCTGCTCTGTTAAGATAACAGATCCATTGATTCATAGATCTGCTGCAGTTAAATAGTTAAATGGTTTAATGAGATCAATTATAAATACTGATGATAAATATTAACTCAGAATTGGTGAAAATAAGCAGAGGAGAAGTATTTAGATCAGCTAAATTTTAAGTCATGTTACTGTGATCTCTAACACAATAAAGGCTAACCTTTAATGCTTTAAGATGGTAAGAAACTGTCTGACACCTATCTGCCTGACCTTGCTGTTAAATCCCGATATTTTCTAATATGTCATATGGTCTGACTGTCCGGTCTCAGACCTGCTTCAGGTGGAAATCATAAAGTCTCAATTTGTAGAACATCTTTTGTTCAGGCAGTTTTTCAATTAAAGGATCAAAGATTTAAATGCTATGATTGTTTGACTGACTTTTTAAGAGAGCTGTTAAATCTTAATTCAACAACAAACTGGTTCTAATGTTTAGTTTTAAACAGTCTGTTCTTCCTGGATTTATTTTGGACATTGTATTGCTTCTTATCTCTTCACTGTAATACTTGCATTGAAAAGCGGTTTTCAGATTGTCCATTCAATGTGGTATTTCTCCCATTCAAATTTATTTGAAAATAAATTAATTATTGAATTGATGATAAATGCTCTAGTAAAAACTTCCATTATCATTGTAAATTTTTTGACTAAATAACTATATGTAACTCTGGTACTCTTTAAGTACAGGCCCATGATCAATCAGAATCTGTCCTCACTCTCAGGGCTGAATGGGGGAAGAAGGAAGCAGGGTTGGGATGAGATAATCTTAGGGTGAGAGCATTTATGACAAAGCTAAGGATATCTAACCTTTTCTTTTCCAATTACACATGTCCACATGTACAGCCTAAGCTGTTTATGCTGAATCTGTATAAATGGTCATTTTTTTATTTTGCTAAATGGCATGCTTCTGTTATTGAGTGTGATGTTAGGAAGATGTGTCTTATCTGCTAGTGTAGTAGGATGTGTCCCTGGAAAAGATGACGTTGTGTCTGGCACGTGCTGTGGTAGAGGTGCAGAGGACTGCGTCTGAATAGAGAATTTAACTTCTCCAAAAAAAATACTGACAGTCTGCAAGAAATGTTACTGCTTTTTTTTCCGTCTTTTTCTGCCCTTGCTCTCTGCAATAAACCTGCCTCTTTTAGCTTTGCTGTTGCTTGATTCCTACTGCCTGTTGCTTGTTTTGAAAACATAGAGAAATCACTCAGTTGCGGTGGCGCACTTTCAAACCCTCCAAACATTCCTTTCCCTTGCATTTCTCTCGTCCAATTTACAAATCTATCTGTCTCTCTTTTTTCGTCTTCTCTTGGAACTTTTTTCTGCCATCTCGTCAACGTCTCAAATAATACCGACCCCAATGAGCCGGGTTTACATGTTTTCCACTTATCAACAAAGGTTTGTGACATATTCAGGTATTTCACGTGTTAATCAGAATGGGTGAATGGTGCAATGCCCGAGTGTTGGACCTGACCAAGAAGCTTCTACACAGAATCTTTTACTCTTTGCGCTTGATCGCCTGGGGCTCTCCCAGTCTCTTCACTCGTTTTAATTCACTAAACTCTGTAACACCTAACTAAATTCCCCTTTATTTTCTAGTCCAATGCCCCCTTTTACAGAACTACTTTAGATCTGTGTCAGTGTAGGAATTCTCCAGCAGTCTCTATTGCTAGATACACTTCCACTAACACAGTAAAATATAAACCAAATAGCAAACCACCCCACATTTTCATGAAAAATAACCAACTTAGCCCTGTGTCCTTATGCAGAGATAAACACTTAGTGTATCGCCTGTTCACAACAACTGCAGAACCACCGCCGCTTGTGGAAGAGAAAAAAAAAACAAAAAAACAGACATACCGCCGATTGTGGATTTTACAGTCCAAGCACCAAATGCGTAGTAATAACAGACACACCGCCGATTGCAGATTTTACAGTCCAAGTGCCAATTGCACAGAGATTACTTACTCTGCCTATTGTGAAGTAATAAAGACCCACCGCCGATTGCAGATAAAGGTCTAAGCGCCCTTGTGCACAGAAATTACTCACGTCGCCTGTTGTGCAGTAATGCAGACCCACCGCCGATTGTGGATTTTACGGTCCAAGTGCCAATTGCACAGACATTACTCACGCCGCCAATTGCGGACTAACAGACCCCCGTCTTTTATTTGGCCAAATTGTACTAAACTAGGACACATATGACTCTCTCTATGTGAGACTATGTGTTTATACTTTACATGTGACCACCTAGTAAACCTCTAGACACAAATTTTGTGCTTTTGATTTAGTGATCGGAGGACATCCTAATTCAGACAATTTAGTTTAGAATGACCAATGTGCAGAAATTTCACATATCCTGATACAAGAGGTTTTCTGCTCACCTTGTGTTTTGGGCGCCTTGAATTGTCTGAAGAAGGGTCCCCTCCAACCAGCTCTGGAAGTTCTCGATCGGACACGGTCTCAGAGTCAGCCAATCCGGGTCACGGCACCAATTGTTAGCCCGATTTTTTCATTGGAAGCCCAAGAATAAGCTGGAGAAATGGTTTATTAAAACAGTATTTATTAGTGGTCACAAGTAGAGTATATTGCAGCGCTGGACTCGGAGTGCCAGAGCTCCCGCAGGAAATCCGTCAGGCCGAGCCCCGTTATCCGGGAACATGTCATATTTATATTCAGCTTTATCTCACAGAAGTTGTATTCACACTTGTCAGAGTATAATTGGCCAGTTTTGAGTGGCATGATCAGGCCAGCTTCTGTCCTTGTTGTGTTCTTTGGATATGATAAACAATGTGTGTGTATGTGTGACTGCAGTTTTAGGTGTCTAATGTACCAGACCTATCTGCCCTAATAGAGATGTTTTGTCTGACCCAGTTGTTTATGTCATTCTAAGGTCTTGGACCATTTAAGGTCATCTGTTGTGCAGTATGAGCAGAGTGGAAAAGTACCAGCTAGGAACATAGGTTATTTAGTAAAATACAGAATATGAATTTATAATGTCTAAGAACAAAGCCAATTATAACAGTGTTATGTATCGCAAAGAAAACTATTCTCATGAACTGGAAAGCGAAGAACAATCTGTGTATTAACCAGTTTAGAAATGTTCTTTTAGATTATATTAGCATGGAAACAATGTGTGCCTCCCAACATCAATTGGCTGAATTTCATTCTCTCTGGTCCCCACTGATTAGGTTTATCATATAGTGGTGGTGGGTTGCTATCCCGTCGCTCTGGGCGGTTGAGTGTGTGCTGGGGGGGGGCTGTGTGGCTTCGGGCGTCTGGTGGTCTCTCGGGTCGTGAGGACGGGGTTGGTCATTCCTGGAGGGGACTGTGTGTTGGGCTTGGAGGGCAGTTTTGGGGGCTTGCGGGTGGGGCTGTCTTGCGGTGTGGGGCAGGGTACCTTAGGGGCCTTGGGGTGGTGACTGCTGGCTCTGTACCGGGTGGCCGGGCCGCTCTGGCGTGGGTGGTGGTGCTGGGCCTTGGCCCTGGTGGCTGGGTGATGCCTTGCGCCCGGGGGGGCTGGGTTGACCTGGACATGCCACAGTATGGGTGGGTTGGTGCAGGCTTGTTGCTCTGGGACCTCCAGGGTGTCCGCAGGTGGTTGTTATCTTTAGGGTGTTGGGGCGTGCGGTGGGGGGGGTGCTTTTCCCCTGTTGGGGGGGGGGGCCTGGGTGATGGTGGGTCTCAGGCCCGGGATGCTGCGTCTGGTGTGACCGGGTGGTTTGTTTGTTGTTGTTTGTTTGTTTGTTTGTAGAGGTCCTCCGGGGTGGGGTGGGGTTGGGTTGAGTGGGGTGGGGTGGGATGGGTACCTTCTGGGGGTACAGTAGCTCCCGGAATATGGTTGCTGCAGGCCCCGAGCCTGGTGGACATTAGGCCCTCCTGCCCTGTGTTGGGTCCCAGGTAGCAGGGGTGCCTATTGCAGCCAGTCCCTGGCTGCCTTCTCCGGGGGCGAGTAGCTGCCCCGGTGTATATCCCCATACCCCTCTCCCTTTTGGCTCCTGTACACAGAACACTCACACATGAAGGGTTTTGGGGGCGTGTGTGTTCTGTGGGGTGTAGTGGATGGGGCCACGTAGGTGGTCCCCTTGGCTGCACTCTGCAGTTCCCCGCCCCTGTTTTGATTACACCTTAGACATCACTACTTATCAAACACACACACACACATTAGGTCTTGGCGGGTGGTTGCAGTGAATGGCATCTGGTGGGCGGGGCTCTTTGGGTATGTAGGCTGCCCAGAGGGCCGCGCTCCCAGTTCTACAAGGTTGGCTGCCCCTCAATTTTAATCGCTCACTATTAGAAAATATTGAAGAGCCAGAAGGGTGAGGGGAGGGGTCTTATCACACCCCTGCTTCCTGGTTGCTGCTCGGGCAGGAGTGGCCAGGAGGAATTAATTATTCTGCTGGTTCAGGGTCTGTGGTGGCTGGGGGGCTGCTGGCCCCCTGGTGTGCCCGCTGCGCTACACCCCAGCGGAGTCAAGGGAGGGAGGACGTGTGGATGTATGGGACGTGAAAGTGTGTGTGGTGATGATTGGGCCTGGGTCTGGGACTTGCTGTCGCCTGGCCTGCCTGTGCTTCTCCCAATGGGGGGGCGGCGTTGCCTCTCCCCACTGCTCGCGACCTCACCCACCTGTGGGCACGTCTTGACTCCCAAGGCACTTGGCCAGGGGCGGTGGGGCATGCGCTGACCCACTGTGTGGCTGTCTGGGGCGCTTGGCCCACCCGGGTATTGGGTGTGGCCTCTAACGGTGGGTTTTGGGGCGCTCGGGCTCCTGGGGCCTCTCTGCACGGCCCATGCCTGGGCGGCTGGGGCCTGGTGGGGTCGGTGGGCTATTGCCCCTGGCTCCCGGGGGTTCTCTGCCCTATGCTTATGGGGGCTCTGTCCGGGGATTTCCTCTGCTGTCTACTGGGTGTATGCGTGGTTTTCCCTGTGGTGGGCATCCTAGGTTCTGTGCTCCGTGGGGGCTGCTGGTGGCCTGGGTCTTGTGGCCCTCTCTGCCTGCTTCTGATTGCTTGGGGGGGCTGTGGATTGTGGCCGTGTACACTTATACACTCATAACTAAGCACGGTTATCATGTAGGTCCTGTGCCATGGGTGTCGCATGTTCTAACACACACACACACACACAACAAATTCATAAGTTTTAGGGAAGTTAGTCAATCAGAAGTAATGAAGCATTACTTAACCATAGCATTACTTAACATTAATATGTTAAATTCTCTATTTCCGGCTTATGTTTCTGATACACTTATGATTTTTTTTCAGAAGAGCTAATCTCAAATTTAGAAAATGTTTCAGTTTGGCTTGAAAATCATCTGCACCTGAAAGGTCTGACTGTCTGGTCTCAGACCTGCTTCAGGTGGAAAGTATTTCATTTTTAATGCCTTGAACTTTGTCATTAAAGAATATTCCAATTTCATAACCCTTATATGTAGAAATGAGTTATAAATGCAACCTGGAGGGTTTGTTAATCTGTTTACTGTAGCAAGCAAGACATGAGAATTGTTACTGCAGAAAAATAACTCTCTCTTCATCTATGCAAAGTCACACGCTGAGTTAGACCAAACATTTCAAGGAAAGTAGTGAGTTCTTTAGCTTGCTTATTATGGGCTACATCCATGTGCACCTTCAAGTCCCCTGTTATGACTAAACAGTCAACAGCAGTGCACACATTTTAAAGAAATTCAGTAAAATCATCAATAAAATCATTCTGCGGTGAGACAAAGTATTTAAGATAATTTTATCTCCATTTTTAAATGACACATGCTTGAATTAAGGACAAAAATAAATGTTTTATCTTGTGAGTGGGTATATTGGCCCTGAATATGGCACAAAGACCCTCCCCACTCTCGTCTTGTCTTGTTGTTTCATCTCTCAGTTAAATACATAAAATCAAGACTATGAGAGGAAAGTATCAAAAGCATTGTTAGACAGGAAAAAGTCAGAAAGCTGTTGGTATACAACTTTTCCTAGGACTTTGCCTAAGAATGGCAGGTTTGATATGGAAATGATAAAAATCTCAGCTTGTAAAACATCTTTTGCTCAGACAGTTTTTCCTGTGAAATGAGTAAAGATTTGAAATGATCTGTTTGTTTGTCTGAGATCTTCTGAACTTTAACTCTTTAAGAGAGCTGCTAAATCTTAATACACAAACTTGCACAAATGTCTAGCTCTAATCCTGTTCTTTTTTTTGTTGTGCTTTTTTAAACTAGATTTACTTTGTACATTACTTTTGTATTCCCCTTCTCTAGGATTGGGCAATTTTACCATGTTCAATTCTCCCTCAAACCCAAATTTATTTTCTCATCTCTCTAAGTATTCAATATTATCGGGTTTTTTCTGAAACATGATTTTAGCACTCCCACTTAACTCCCGGTTAGCTTTAAAACAGATATTTCCCATACTGTCCTCTTGCAGCTAATCAATTTTCGGTGGAGTTATTGTGAGTACTATTGAATGAAACACTACTTCTGTCGCTATGTCACGAGCAACAACCAGATTCCAATGTTCACTTCAACTCAATTAGTCAGTAACACATTTTTCTGTCGTCACCAGCAGCAACATCACACACCAGCAGCTGTTTCACTCTTATACATACATAGCAAATAAAACAACACTGCAGCAAAGAAGGAAAAAAAACAATTTAACAAACAAACAATTCAACAACCAGCCCCTTTAACAAACAAACAAATTAATTTCACAAACAAACGATTCAACAATCAGGCCATTTAACAAACAAACGATCAGACGTATAACACTAACAAAAACTAACATGGATTTAAAACTTGCGATCTTTCATCGCAAACTCTCTTAAGAAAGATTCTGTTTCTAACACGCGGCGCGGAGTTATTTATTCCTGTAGTCTTCTCACACAGACTATGGACTAACCTTTTCTGACTGCATTTTTGTTGTCCTTGGTTAATCCCACCACTACACATGTTTACCAGTTAAAAGGCTAACCTTTTCTGACCGTTTCATTTGTGGGTTATCCAATACAACATACAGTTACCAGTTAAAAGGCTTTTTTCCTTTGCTTCACCTTTTCTGACTGCTATTATGTTTTCATGGGTTAATCCTATACACAGTTACCAGTTAAAAAGCTGACCTTTTCTGACTGCTTCTTTTATGGGTTGATCCAGCAAAATTTACACACAGTTACCAGTTAAAAAGATGACCTTTTCTGACCGCTAATTAGGTTTTTATGGGTTAATCCTATACACAGTTACCAGTTAAAAGGATGACCTTTTCTGACTGCTTCTTTTATGGGTTAATCCAACACAACCTACACACGGTTACCAGTTAAAAGGCTTACTTTTTCTGACTGCTTCATTTGTGAGTGATCCAACATAACTTTTACACAGTTACCAGTTAAAAGGCTTCTTTACTAGGTTGCATTCGAAATAGTATATTCTTAGGAAAATAGCAACGACTCAATCTATTTAAAGGTCTCCAGTTTTCCATCAATTGCTAGTTAATTAATCAAATATTTCCCTAATAATCACACTATTTCCAACCAACAATAGTAATACAAAGGGTTCCTTACCATAAATCCACTGGTAAGTTAAACAACGAAGAATCCAGCGAGTCTGTCCACTGATTCAAAAATAGATCCTGTCACCTTTCCTCCAGCCAGTGGCAGCCGGCCTCTATCAGAAACTGTGCTGAGAGGACTTCAGTTAGGAATCCTGGACTCCCCCGTGCACGGTTTCTGGAAGGTGGAAAGGACTTAGAATCCGGCTCGAAGGACCATTATGTTAGAAAAATTCTCTTAAAATTAGGCTCAGAGTCGCTGGATACGATAAACACAAAACATTTATTTCTTGCAAGATAGAGACAAGTCCGCACAAATCCACACAACCTGTCGGGAAGATCGCTCAGAGTTGTCTCCCGACAAAATGGTGCTCCAGCTATTTATGTTGTTTATGCTTGCTGATCACACAATGTTATGGGAAAAGGTGCTTCTCTCCCCATTCCTTGTTATGGGAAGGAACATAAAAGGTGCTTCTCACCAGTTAATATTATGGGAAAGACTAGTACCAGAGTAAAAACACTTTTGCTTGAATCATAGAAGAGGAAAGATGGAGGGACTCTGCTAAGCTGGTTTCAAGTATAAACTTCTTTATATTACCTTCTATGAGAAAGAACCACACTTGTTCTTCTGGAATCCGAAATTCGTTTTCTTTTAAGGAGATAGTCAAGATTTTAGATATTGCCATAAAATGAATTGCTTCACTCAAACCAAGTTAAAACTGCTTTGTCCTTCATATTTGTCCACGCTTAAGCTCGTTTCAAACATAAACTTATTATTATAACCTTGTATGAGAAAGAACCACACTTATGTTTGAGCAATACACTCCTTATGAGGAGTTATGCACGATTTAGGATTTTGCTGTAAAATCAATTCCTTCACTTAAACCAAGTTAAAACTGCTTTGTCCTTCTTATTTATCCATGTCTACGCTGGTTTCAAGTATAGACTTCTTTATATTACCTTCTATGAGAAAGAACCACACTTGTTCTTCTGGAATCCGAAATTCGCTTTATTTTAAGGAGATAGTCAAGATTTCAGATATTGCCATAAAATGAATTGCTTCACTCAAACCAAGTTAAAACTGCTTTGTCCTTCTTATTTATCCATGTCTAAGCTGGTTTCAAGTATAAACTTCTTTTTATAACCTTGTATGAGAAAGAACCACACTTATGTTTTGAGCAATACACTCCTTATGAGGAGTTATGCACGATTCAGGATTTTGCTGTAAAATGAATTCCTTCACTTTTTTTTCCCTTGTTCTGTTCAGCATTATGGCAGCAGAATTGTGAATACTTTTATGCCAAACAGATTTTCTTTGCCAAGGGAAGTTTTACAAATGTAAAGCTCCCCTTGATGCCCATTTATTTATTTCTGTTTACAATATATAACATGTGATAGAACTGAACCGGAACGGGGGACAAGGAAAGAAGAAGAGGAAAGAAGAGGAAACAGAACAAAAATAGAAACAAAAACCAGACAACCAGCTGCTACACCTGTAAAAAAACAAAACAGACAATAACCCATGGTCTCTGTTGCGAATCCAGCCTTAGCGCCACCAGGAGCACCTGAAAGCAGACAAGCAGAGAAAAAAAACAAACAAACACACAAACAAACAAAAACAAGCACAAGTAGTGGCAATCGTATACAACTCAACTGTGGATATAGATGACCTGAGGCGACATGGTAATACATCAACTGCTACTGGACTAATGAAAGTGTGTTGTGTGTGTGTGTCAGAACATGCAAAACCCATGGCACAGGACCTACATGATAACCGTGCTTAGTTATGAGTGTATAAGTATACACGGCCACAATCCACAGCCCCCCCAAGCAATCAGAAGCAGGCAGAGAGGGCCACAAGACCCAGGCCACCAGCAGCCCCCACGGAGCACAGAACCCAGGATGACCACCACAGAGAAAACCACGCATACACCCAGTAGACAGCAGAGGAAGCCCCCGGACAGAGCCCCCATAAGCATAGGGCAGAGGCCCCCCGGGAGCCAGTGGCAATAGCCCACCGACCCCACCAGGCCCCAGCCGCCCAGACATGGGCCGTGCAGAGAGGCCCCAGGAGCCCGAGCGCCCCAAAACCCCCCGTTAGAGGCCACACCCAATACCCGGGAGGGCCAAGCGCCCCAGACAGCCACACAGTGGGTCAGCGCCTGCTCCAGCGCCCCTGGCCAAGTGCCCTGGGAGTCAAGACGTGCCCACAGGTGGGTGAGGTCGCGAGCAGTGGGGAGAGGCAACGCCGCCCCCCCATTGGGAGAAGCACAGGCAGGCCAGGCGACAGCAAGTCCCAGACCCAGGCCCAATCATCACCACACACACTTTCACGTCCCATACATCCACACGTCCTCCCTCCCTTGACTCCGCTGGGGTGTAGCGCAGCGGGCACACCAGGGGGCCAGCAGCCCCCCAGCCAC
This sequence comes from Leuresthes tenuis, assembly GCF_036924035.1. Classification (NCBI taxonomy): domain Eukaryota; kingdom Metazoa; phylum Chordata; class Actinopteri; order Atheriniformes; family Atherinopsidae; genus Leuresthes; species Leuresthes tenuis. The sequence goes on along the minus strand of NW_027325478.1, from coordinate 91,868 downwards.
CACAGAACCTGAACCAGCAGAATAATGAATTCCTCCTGGCCACTCCTGCCCGAGCAGCAACCAGGAAGCAGGGGTGTGAGAAGACCCCTCCCCTCACCCTTCTGGCTCTTAAATATTTTCTAATAGTGAGCAATTAAAATTGAGGGGCAGCCAACCTTGTAGAACTGGGAGCGCGGCCCTCTGGGCAGCCTACATACCCAAAGAGCCCCGCCCACCAGATGCCATTCACTGCAACCACCCGCCAAGACCTAATGTGTGTGTGTGTGTGTTTGATAAGTAATGATGTCTAAGGTGTAATTAAAACAGGGGCGGGAACTGCAGAGTGCAGCCAAGGGGACCTACGTGGCCCCATCCACTACAACCCACAGAACACACACGCCCCCAAAAACCCTTCATGTGTGAGTATGTGCTGTGTACAGGAGCCAAAAGGGAAAGGGGTATAGGGATATACACCGGGGCAGCTACTCTCCCCGGAGAAGGCAGCCAGGGACTGGCTGCAATAGGCACCCCTGCTACCTGGGACCCAACACAGGGCAGGAGGGCCTAATGTCCACCAGGCTCGGGGCCTGCAGCGACCATATTCCGGGAGCTACTGTACCCCCAGAAGGTACCCACCCCGCCCCACCCCACTCAACCCAACCCCACCCCACCCCGGAGGACCTCTACAAACAAACAAACAAACAACAACAAACAAACCACCCGGTCACACCAGACGCAGCATCCCGGGCCTGAGACCCACCATCACCCAGCCCCCCCCCCCCCCCCCCCCCCCCCCCCCCCCACCACCACCACCACCACCGCACCACCACCGCACGCCCCAACACCCAAAAGATAAAGATAACAACCACCTGCGGACACCCTGGAGGTCCCAGAGCAACAAGCCTGGCACCAGGACCTGCACCAACCCACCCATACTGTGGCATGTCCAGGGCAACCCAGCCCCCCCGGGCGCAAGGCATCGCTCAGCCACCAGGGCCCAGGCCCAGCACCACCACTCACGCCAGAGTGTCAGATCATAATTTTCTAAAAGCTGATGAGAAAGGGTGAGAATGCCCGACTATACACCATCAAATGCGGTAGCGGAGTTGTTCGGCTGTGAGTAGGTGTGAATGTCCGACCATAATTGCTGAAAAATGTGTTAGAAAAGGTAAGAATGCCGGTCCATACATCATCAAAAGCGGGAGAGGTGGTGTTCGGCTGCAAGTAGGTGTGAATATCCAGCCATAATTACTCACAAACGGGTAAGAAAAGGTAGTATTTCCAGACCATACATGTTCAAAACAGGGAGCGGAGGTTGTTCAGCTGCAAGAAGGTGTGAATGTCCGACTAAAGTTTGTAAAAAGCGGGTAAGAAAAGGTGAAAAAGCCCGACAATGTATGATCAAAAGAGGGAGCGGAGGTGTTCAGCTGCAAGGTCTAAATATCCATCAATAATTGCTAGAAAACATGAAAGAAAATTTTCGAAAATCAAACCGCATATGATCATAAGTGGGAGAGGAGGTGTTCAGCTGCAAGAAGGTGTGAATGTCCACCCATAATTCCTGAAAAATGGGTAAAAAAAAAGGTGCGAATGCCCAACTATACATTATCAAAAGCAGGAGTGGATGTGTTCAGCTAAAAGAAGGTTTGAACGTCCGACCAAAGTTTGTAAAAAGCAGTTAAGAAAAGGTTCGAATAACCAACCTAACATAATCAAAAGCGGGAGTAGAGCTGTTCGACTGCAAGTAGGTGTGAATGTCAGATCATAATTTGCAAAAAGCTGATGAGAAGGGGTGAGAATGCCCGACTATACACCATCAAATGCGGGAGCTGTGAGTAGGGGTGAATGTCCGACCATAATTGCTGAAAAATTTGTTAGAAAAGACTAGAATGCCGGACCATTCATCATCAATAGCGGGAGAAGTGGTGTTCGGCTGCAAGTAGGTGTCAATGTCCAGCCATAATTACTCACAACCGGGTAAGAAAAGGTAGTATTGCCAGACCATACATGATCAAAAGAGGGAACGGAGGTGGTTCAGCTGCAAGGTGTGAATTTCTGACTAAAGTTTGTAAAAAGCGGGTAAGACAAGGTGCGAATGCCCGACAATGTATGATGTATGATCAAAAGAGGGAGCGGAGGAGTTCGGCTTTAAGAAGGTCTGAATGTCCAACCATAATTTGTAAAAACTGGGGAAGAAAAGGCTTGAAAGCCCGACTATACACCATCAAAAGCGGGAGCGGAGGTGTTCGGCTACAAGAAGGTGTGAACGTCCGACCAAAGTTTGTAAAATGCAGTTAACAAAAGTTTCGAATATCTAACCAAACATAATCAAAAGCGGGAGCAGAGCTGTTCGACTGCAAGTAGGTGTGAATGTCAGATCATAATTTGCAAAAAGCTGAAGAGAAAGGGTGAGAATGCCCGACTATACACCATCAAATGCGGTAGCGGAGTTGTTACATGATCAAAACAGGAAGCAGAGGTGGTTCAGCTGCAAGAATGTGTGAATGTCCGACTAAAGTTAAAAATATTTTTAAAAAAGCGGGAGGAGAGGTCTTCGGATGAGAGTGGTTGAGAATTTACAACCATAATCTATAAAATGCGATGAAAAAAAAGGTGTGATAGAACACTAAAAGGTGGATCAGAAGTGTTCGGCTGCAAGAAGGTGTGAATGTCCGACTATATTTGGTGAAAAGCAGGTGAAGCAAGGTCTGAATGCCCAACCTTACATCATCAAAAGCGAGATCAGAGGTGTTTGGCTGCAAGAAGGCCATAGTTTGCCAAAAGCGGGTAAGGTGCGAATGACCGACTAAATATCAACAAAAGTGGGGACGGAGGTCTTCGGATGCAAGTGGGTGTGAATATCCCACCATACTTATATGAGAGGAAGCTGTGAATGGCCGACCATAGTTTGCAAAACGCGGGTGAGAAAAGGTGCGAATGTCCAACCCTACATGATCAAAACAAGGAGCGTAGGTGTTTGGCTGCGACAAATTGTGAATGTCCACCCATAATTAATAAAAAGCGGGCAACAAGAAGGTTCGAATGCCCAACCATACATCATCAAAAGCAGGAGTTGATGTGTTCGGCTACAAGAAGGTTTGAATATCCGACCATAGTTTGTAAAAAGCGGGTAAGAAAAGGTTTGAATGCCCGAACATACACCATCAAAGGAGGGAGCGGAGGTGTTCCGCTGTAAGAAGGTGTGAATGTCCGATCATAGTTGTTAAAAAGCGGGTAAGAAAAGGTTAAAATACCCAACTGTATACAATCAATAGCGGGAAAGGATGTGTTCGGTTACAAGAAGGTGTGAAAGTCCGACCATGGTTTGTAAAAAGCGGGTAAGAAAAGATGCCAATGCCCGACAATGTATGATCAAAAGAGGGAGCGAAGGTTTTCGGCTTTCAGGTTTGAATGTCCGACCATAGTTTGTAAAAAGCGGGTAAGAAAAGGTTCGAATGCCCGAAAATACAACATCAAAAGCGGGAGCGGAGGTGTTCCGCTGTAAGACGGTGTGAATGTCCGACCATAGATGGTAAAAAGCGGGTAAGAAAAGGTTAAAATACCCGACTGTACACAATCAATAACGGGAGCGGAGTTGTTCGGCTACAAGAAGGTGTGAACGTCCGACCAAAGTTTGTAAAAAGCAGTTAAGAAAAGGTTAGATCGCCTTCAACAAAGAACACCATTGGACTTTGCAGTAGAAGAAGTTGAAATCGATCTCGATATTGATAAATATGAAGGACAAAGCAGTTTCCACTTGGTTTGAGTGAAGAAATGAATTTTATAGCAAAATCCGTAATCACGCATAACTCCTCCAAAGGAACGTATTGCTCAACCAAAGGGATGCTTCTTTCTCATTCAGGGTAATATGAGGAACTTTATGCTTGATACATTTTTAGACATGGATAACTATGAAGGACAAAGCAATTCATTTTATAGGAAAATCCGAAATCGTGCAGAACTCATGAAAATAAGCTTATTCTCAGATTCCTGATCCTTCAGTGTTTCTCTTTCTTCTACTGCAAAATCCAATGTTGTTCTTTGTTGAAGTCGATCTAGACATTGATAAACATGAAGGACAAAGCAGTTTTAACTTGGTTTGAGCGAAGGAATTCATTTTATACATAAAATCCCAAATCATGCAGAACGTATGAAAAGAAGCTTATTCTCGGATTCCTAATCCTTCAGTGTTAGTCTTTCTTCTACTGCAAAATCCAATGTTGTTCTTTGTTGAAGTCGATCTAGACATTGATAAATATGAAGGACAAAGCAGTTTTAACATAGTTTGAGTGAAGGAAATCATTTTATAGCAAAATCCCAAATCTGGTAGAACGTATGAAAAGAAGCTTATTCTCGGATTCCTGAACCTTCAGTGTTGCTCTTTCTTCTACTGCAAAATACAATGTTGTTCTTTGTTGAAGTCGATCTAGACATTGATAAAATGAAGTTAAAAACGGTTTTAACAGTTTGAGTGAAGGAATTCATTTTATACATAAAATTCCAAATCATGCAGAACGTATGAAAAGAAGCTTATTCTCGGATTCCTGATCCTTCAGTGTTGCTCTTTCTTCTACTGCAAAATACAATGTTGTTTTTTGTTGAAATCTATCTAGACATTGATAAATACCGGCCGAACATCTCTGCTGCCGCTTTTGACATTTTATGGTTTGGCATTCTTACCTTTTCTTACCCGCTTTTTACAAATTTTTATCTGACATTCACACCTACTTGCAGTCGAACACCTTCTCTCCCGCTTATGATCATGAGCGGTTTGACATTCGAAAATTTTCTTTCATGTTTTCTAGCAATTACTGATGGACATTCAGACCTTCTTGCAGCCGAACACCTCCGCTCCCGCTTTTGATGGTGTATATTCGGGCATACAAAACTTTTCTTACCCGCTTTTTACAAACCATGGTTGGACATTCACACTTTGTTGCTGAACTACTCCGCTCCCTCTTTTGATTGTATACAGTCGGGTATTTTCACCTTTTCTTACCAGCTTTTACCAACTACGGTCGGACATTCACACCTTCTTACAACGGAACACCTCCGCTCCCTCTTTTGATGGTGTATGTTCAGGCATTCGAACCTTTTCTTACCCGCCTTTTACAAACTATAGTCGGACATTCACACCTTCTTACAACGGAACACCTCCGCTCCCTCTTTTGATGATGTATGGTCTGGCATTCTAGTCTTTTCTAACACATTTTTCAGTAATTATGGGTGGACATTAACACCTGCTTAAAGCTGAATAACTCCTCTCCCGCTTATGATCATATGCAGTTTGACATTCGAAAGTTTTCTTTCATGTTTTCTAGAAATTACTGATGGACATTCAGACCTTCTTGCAGCTGAACACCTCCACTCCCGCTTTTGATCGTGTATAGTCGGGCTTTCGAGTCTTTTCTTCCCCGGTTGTTACATATTATGGTTGGACATTCAGACCTTCTTGCAGCCGAAATCCTCCTCTCCCTCTTTTGATCATACAATGTTGGGCATTCACACCTTTTCTTACCCGCTTTTTACAAACCATGGTCGGACTTTCAAACCTTTTAGTAGCCGAACAACTCCACCCCCGCTATTGATTGTGTAAAGTCGGGTATTTTAACCTTTTCTTACCCGCTTTTTAAAAACTATGGTCGGACATTCACGCCTTCTTACAGCAGAACACCTCCGCTCCCTCTTTTGATGGTGTATGTTCGGGCTTTCGAACCTTTTCTTACCCCCTTTTTACAAACTATTCTCGGAGATTCACACCTACTCACAGACGAACAACTCCGCTCCCGCATTTGTTGGTGTATAGTCGGGTATTCTCACCCTTTCTCATCAGCTTTTTTAAAAATTATGATCTGACATTCACACCTACTTGCAGTCGAACAGCTCTGCTCCCGCTTTTGATTATGTTTGGTTAGATATTCGAAACTTTTCTTAACTGCTTTTTACAAACTTTGGTTGGACGTTCACACCTTCTTGCAGCCGAACACCTCCGCTTCCGCTTTTGATGGTGTATATTTGGGCATACAAACGTTTTCTTACCCGCTTTTTATAAACTTTAGTGGGATATTCACACCTTCTTGCAGCTGAACCACCTCCGTTCCCTGTTTTGATCATGTATGGTCTGGCAATACTGCCTTTTCTTACCCGTTTGTGAGTAATTATGGCTGGACATTCACACCTACTTGCAGCCGAACACCACCTCTCCCGCTTTTGATGATGTATGGACCGGCATTCTTACCTTTTCTAACACATTTTTCAGCAATTATGGTTGGAGATTCACACCTACTCACAGCCGAACAACTCCGCTCCCGCATTTGATGGTGTATAGTCGGGAATTCTCACCCTTTCTAATCAGCTTTTTGCAAATTATGATCTGACATTCACACCTACTTGCAGTCGAACAGCTCTGCTCCCGCTTTTGATTATGTTTGGTTGGATATTCGAACCTTTTCTTATCTGCTTTATAGAAACTTTGGACGGATGTTCACGTCTTCTTGAAGCCGAACACCTCCGCTTCCGCTTTTTATGGTGTATATTCAGGCATACGAACCTTTTCTTACCCGCTTTTTACAAACCATGCTCGGACATTCACACTTTGTTGCTGAACTACTCCGCTCCCTCTTTTTATTGAGTACAGTCGGGTATTTTCACCTCTTCTTACCAGCTTTTTACCAACTATGGTCGGACATTCCCACCTTCTTACAGCGGAACACCTCCGCTCCCTCTTTTGATGGTGTATGTTCGGGCATTCGAACCTTTTCTTACCCGCCTTTTACAAACTATGGTCGGACATTCAAACCTTCTTGTAGCTGAACACATCCGCTCCTGCTTTTGATGATGTATGGTTGGGCATTCGCACCTTTTCTTAACCATTTTTCAGTAATTATTGGTGGACATTCAGACCTTCTTGCAGCTGAACACCTCCGCTCTTGCTTTTGATGGTGTATAGTCGGGCTTTCGAGCCTTTTCTTCCCCGGTTTTTACAAATTATGGTTGGACATTCAGACCTTACAGCCGAAAACCTCCGCTCTCTCTTTTGATCATACATTGTCGGGCATTCGCACCTTGTCTTACCCGCTTTTTATAAACTTTAGTTGGACATTCACACCTTCTTGCAGCTGAAGCACCTCCGCTCCCTGTTTTGATCATGTATGGTCTGGCAATACTACCTTTTCTTATCCGTTTGTGAGTAATTATGGTTTGACATTCACACCTACTCACAGCCGAACAACTCCACTCCCGAATTTGATGGTGTATAGTCGGGCATTCTCACCCTTTCTCATTAGCTTTTTGCAAATTATGATCTGACATTCACACCTACTTGCAGTCGAACAGTTCTGCTCCCGCTTTTGATTATGTTTGGTTCGATATTCGAACCTTTTCTTAAATGCTTTTTACAAACTTTGGTTGGACGTTCACGTCTTCTTGAAGCCGAACACCTCCGCTTCCGCTTATGATGGTTTATATTCGGGCATACGGACCTTTTCTTACCCGCTTTTTACCAACTATGGTCGGACAGTCACACCTTATTACAGCGGAACACCTCCGCTCCCTCTTTTGATGGTGTATGTTCGAGCATTCGAAGCTTTTCTTACCCGCCTTTTAGAAACTATAGTCGGACATTCAAACCTTCTTGTAGCCAAACACATCCCCTCCTGCTTTTGATGATGTATGGTTGGGAATTCGCACCTTTTCTTACCCATTTTTCAGTAATTATTGGTGGACATTCAGACCTTCTTGCAGCTGAACACCTCCGCTCCCTCTTTTGATCATACATTGTCGGGCATTCGCACCTTGTCTTACCCGCTTTTTATAAACTTTAGTCGGACATTCACACCTTGCAGCTGAACCACCTCCGCTCCCTGTTTTGATCATGTATGGTCTGGCAATACTACCTTTTCTTACCCGTTTGTGAGTAATTATGGCTGGACATTCACACCTACTTGCAGCCGAACACCACTTCTCCCGCTTTTGATGATGTATGGTCCGGCATTCTAGTCTTTTCTAACACATTTTTTAGTAATTATGGGTGGACATTAACACCTGCTTGCAGCTGAAAAACTCTTCTCCCGCTTATGATCATATTCAGTTTGACATTCGAAAATTTTCTTTCATGTTTTCTAGAAATTACTGATGGACGTTCAGACCTTCTTGCAGCTGAACACCTCCGCTCCCGCTTTTGATCGTGTATAGTCGGGCTGTCGAGCCTTTTCTTCCCCGGTTGTTACATATTATGGTTGGACATTCAGACCTTCTTGCAGCCGAACACATCCACTCCTGCTTTTGATGATGTAGGGTTGGCTATTCGCAACTTTTCTTAACCATTTTTCAGTAATTATTGGTGGACATTCAGACCTTCTTGCAGCTGAACACCTCCGCTCTTGCTTTTGATGGTGTATAGTCGGGCTTTCGAGCCTTTTCTTCCCCGGTTTTTACAAATTATGGTTGGACATTCAGACATTCTTGCAGCCAAAAACCTCTGCTCCCTCTTTTGATCATACATTGTCGGGCATTCGCACCTTTTCTTACCCGCTTTTTACAAGCCATGGTCGGACTTTCACACCTTTTAGTAGCCGAACAACTCCGCTCCCGTTATTGATTGTGTACAGTTGGGTATTTTAACCTTTTCTTACCCGCTTTTTATCAACTATGGTCGGACATTCACACCTTCTTACAGCGGAACACCTCCGCTCCCTCTTTTGATGGTGTATATTCGGGCATTCGAACCTTTTCTTTCCTGCTTTTTATAAACTATGGTCAGACATTCACACCTTCTTGTAGCCGAACACATCCACTGCTGCTTTTGATGATGTATGGTTGGGCATTCGAACCTACTTGTTTCCCGCTTTTCATTAATTATGGGTGGACATTCACACCTTGTCGCAGCCAAACACCTACGCTAACTGTTTTGATCATGTATGGTTTGACATTCGCACCTTTTCTCACCCGCTTTTTACTATGGTCGGCCATTCACAGCTTCCTCTCATATAAGTATGGTGGGATATTCACACCCACTTGCATCCGAAGACCTCCGCCCCCACTTTTGTTGATATTTAGTCGGTCATTCGCACCTTACCCGCTTTTGGCAAACTATGGCCTTCTTGCAGCCAAACACCTCTGATCTCGCTTTTGATGATGTAAGGTTGGGTATTCAGACCTTGCTTCACCTGCTTTTCACCAAATATAGTCGGACATTCACACCTTCTTGCAGCGGAACACTTCCGCTCCACCTTTTAGTTTTCTATGGGGTATTCACACCTTTTTTTCACCGTATTTTATAGATTATGGTTGGAAATTCTCACCCACTCTTATCCGAACACCTCTCCTCCCGCTTTTGTTAATATATAGTCGGGCATTCGAACCTTTTCTTACCCGCTTTTTACAAATTATGGTCGAACATTCACACCTACTTGCAGCCGAATACTTCCGCTCCACCTTTTAGTGATGTATGGTTGGCATTTGCATCTTTTCTTACCCTCTTTTTATACTGATTGCTGAAGATTAAGTTGTTCTTTCTCAAACTACAAATTTTTTTTAATTGTTGAAACTTGATTTGAAGTGGATAAGTAAGGAGGACAAACAGTTTTAAGTCAGGCTGATAGAAGGAATTAATTTTATAGCAAAATCTGTATTTCATCATATGTCGAGAGATGCTTATTGCTGAAGAAGTTCTTTCTCATTCTACAAAGTGCAACGTTGTTTATCGTTGAAACTTGATTAGACATGAATAAATATGAAGGACAAAGCAGTCTTAACTTGGTTTGAGTTAAGGAATTCGTTTTATATGGAGAATCTGAATTTGTGCATAACTCGTAAAATAGAGCTTATTTTCGGATTCCTGAAGAATGAGTCTGGTTCTTTCTCATAATACAAAGAAGTGAAGAAATAAGGACAAACCGTTTTACGTCAGTTTGATAGAAGGATTTCATTTTATAGCAAAATCTGTATTCCTTCATATCTCCTCGAGAGAAGCTTATTGCTAAAAATTAGGTCTGGTTCTTTTTCATACTACAAAATACAGTGTTGTTTATTGTTGAAATTAGATTAGAAGTAGATATATATGAAGGACAAAGCAGTTTGAACTTGGTTTGAGAGAAGGAATTAATTTTATTGCAAAATCCAAATTCATGCATAACTCGTCAAATAGATAATGATGTGTCGTTCGTGAGCGATTTGTTCGATATGAACTAATTTTTTATATGACTTGGGAGTAACGAGTTGTCTCAGTGAGTGATTCGTTCATTTTCATGCAGTACCCTTACTCACCACATGGCAGGCGACAGCTTCATAAGCTCAGTCAGCAGGACAGGAAACAGTATTGATTCGTTCACGACTCAACTCCTCGGGTGACGGGTCCTCGCAAAGGAAACAGTATTGATTCATTCATGACTCAACTCCTCGGCTGACGGGTCCTCGCACAGGAAACAGTATTGATTCGTTTACGACTAAACTCCTTGGGTCTTCGTTCATTTCTCACGTTTCAAATTCTACGTTTCATTTGACAGGCTGAAGAGCAGTAGGCACAACAGTTTGTCCACAAACCGGATCATTAATCTCATAGACTATTCTAGCATCAACAACTTGGAAACCACAATCGACTCTCTAGATGCAGAAAAAGCATTTGATCGAGTGAACTGGAAATTTTTATTCGCAGCATTAAACAAATTCGGGTTTGGGTCACACTTCATCAACTGGATAAGGATATTATATAGCTCCCCAAATGCAAGTGTCAGGACAAATGATCAAACTTCTCCAAGCTTCAGTCTGCAGAGAGGTACAAGACAGGGTTGCCCACTTTCTCCCTCACTTTTTGCTATTTTCATCAAACCTTTAGCAGCTTCTATCAGACAAGATAGAAATATTAAAGGCATCCAATCCCAAAATATTAAGCATAAAATAAGTCTTTATGCTGATGATGTATTACTTTTCCTTCAGAACTCACAGACGTCTCTCACTCACACGATCACACTCATAAATAAATTCTCAGCACTTTCTGACTACTCTATCAACTGGTCTAAGACCACAGTTCTGCCCATTAACTGCAGGGTCCAGAATATACCTGCGATCACTTTATAGTCAGGAAATATTAGATATTTAGGCATAAACATTTCCTCCAGGCTCTCAGAGTTAACAAAGCTAAATTATGTGCAATTATTAAAGACTTATTAAAGAAAGTAGAGGACGATCTCTCTCGTTGGAAGTCCTTACCTATATCACTTATGGGGAGAGTTACAACCATTAAAATGATGATACTACCAAAAGTTAACTATTTGTTCTCAATGATCCCCATAAAACCATCTGCTACTTGGTTTAAGTCACTAGATTCATGCATCTCCAAATTTCTGTGGAAAAACAAACCACCACGTATTAGTTTAAAAACCCTACAGAAGACCAAGGACTGTGGTGGATTATTTACCTCATTTTCAGCACTATTCCTTACCCAATAGGTTACAGTATATATCAAAATGGTTTAAACCTAGCCCAATAGATGAACCATGGATAAATATAGAACAAGCATTGTGTGATAATCTGGAAATCTCTGACCTGCCACTTATTAGTCAAAACGTAAAAAATCACAAATGTTTCAAAAGCATTAACATCATCACCTCTCTGACAGCCTGGTTGGAATTTCTTAAAATAACAAAGTCCTCACTTGTCCCGTGTAAGCTTACACCCATCTGGAACAATCCTCACATAATGCGAAACAAAAAAATGCTAAACTTTCCTCTGTGGAAGATCAAAGGAATCAAACATCTGGAACATATAATCGAAAATGGAAATTTTATTTCATTTGATGAGCTCATATCACAACATGAGATAAGCAGCAATAAATTCCTAGAATATCAACAACTTAAGTCTATAATAACAAAGAAATATATCCTCCACCAACCAGACTTACAACTCCCGACTAGGGTAGCAGAATTTCTAAGCATCTGCACCCCAAAACTACTATCAAAAATATATAAATTATTGTCTAAGATAGATGACACAATGTCTCTTCCATCCTCAAAATGGGAGGCAGATTTATCCATCAGTTCTAGTCATAGCTTCTGGCCACAAATATGTTTGAACACCTTCAGAATGACTCGAAATCCTAATTTACAGCTCATACAATACAAAATCCTTCATAGAACACACTATACAGGACAAAGGATGTTCAGGATGGGTCTAACACACTCAAACATCTGCTCACATTGCACAGATAACACACCTGATGATTATGCACACGCTTTGTGGTTTTGTGCGCCTGTCCAGAAGTTCTGGCTTGAAGTCTGTGAGGACCTATCAACATGGCTAAAGTGTAGCATCCCTGCATGCCCCACACTGTGCATACTGGGTGACTTAGACAACATCAACATGGAAATTAACTCAGCACACATGGTTCTCACAGTGTTATGTATCGCAAAGAAAACTATTCTCATGAACTGGAAAGCGAAAAACAATATGTGTATTAACCAATTTAGAAATTTTCTTTTAGATTATATTAGAATGGAAACAATGTCTGCCTCCTCAAAACATCAATTGGCTGAATTTCATTCTCTCTGGTCCCCTCTGATTAGCTTTATCACATAGTGGTGGTGGTTGGTTGCTGTCCCGTCGCTCTGGGCGGTTGGGTGTGTGCTGGGGGGGGGCTGTGTGGCTTCGGGCGTCTGGTGGTCTCTCGGGTCGTGGGGACCGGGTTGGTCATTGCTGGGGGGGACTGTGTGTCGGGCTTGGAGGGCAGTTTTGGGGGCTTGCGGGTGGGGCTGTCTTGCCGTGTGGGGCGGGGTCCCTTAGGGGCCTTGAGGTGGTGGCTGCTGGCTCTATGCCGGGTGGCCGGGCCGCTCTGGCGTGCGTGGTGGTGGGCCTGGGCCCTGGGGGCTGGGCGCTCCAAGGTGTCCGCAGATGGTTGTTTTTTTTTCAGGGTGTTGGGGCGGTGCTTTTCGCTTGGGTGATGGTGGGTCTCAAGCCTGGGCTGCTGCGACTGGTGTGACCGGGTGGTTTGTTTTTTGTTGTTGTTTGTTTGTTTTTTGTAGAGGTCCTCCAGGGTGGGGTTGGGTTGAGTGGGGTGGGGCGGGATGGGTACCTTCTGGGGGTAGAGTAGCTCCTGGAATATGGTCGCTGCAGGCCTCGAGCCTGGTGGACATCAGGCCCTCCTGCCCTGTGTTGGCTCCCAGGTAGCGGGGATGCCTATTGCAGCCAGTCCCTGGCTGCCCTCTCTGGGGGAGAGTAGCTCCCCCGGTGTATATCCCCATACCCCTCTCCCTTCTGGCTCCTGTACACAGCACACACTCACACATGAAGGGTTTTGGGGCGTGTGTGTTCGGTGGTGTGTAGTGGATGGGGCCACGTAGGTGGTGCCCTTTTGTTGCACTTTGCAGTTCCCCGCCCCTGTGTTAGACATTACTACTTTTCAAACACACTCACACACACACATTAGGTCTTGGGGGGTGGTTACACTGAGTGGCATCTGGTGGGCGGGGCTCTTTGGGTATGTAGGCTGCCCAGAGGGCTGCGCTCCCAGTTCTATAAGTTTGGCTGCCCCTCAATTTTAATTGCTCACTATTAGAAAATATTGAAGAGCCAGAAGGGTGGGGGGAAGGGTCTTCTTCGCACACCCCTGCTTCCTTTTTGCTGCTCGGGGCGGGACGGGCCAGGAGGATTAATTAATTGTTCTGCTGGTTAGGGGTCTGTGGTGGCTGGGGGGCTGCTGGCCCCCTGGTGTGCCCGCTGCACTACACCCCAGTGGAGTCGAGGGAGGGAGGACGTGTGGATGTGTGGTAATGATTGGGCCTGGATCTGGGACTTGCTGTCGCCTGGCCTGCCTGTGCTTCTCCCAATGGGGGGGCGGCGTTGCCTCTCCCCACTGCTCTCGACTTCACCCACCTGTGGGCACGTCTTGACTCCCAGGGCACTTGGCCAGGGGCGCTTGGGCAGGCGCTGACCCGATGTGTGGCTGTCTGGGGCGCTTGGCCCTCCCGGGTATTGGGTGGGGCCTCTAACGGGGGGTATTGGGGCGCTCGGGCTCCTGGGGCCCGGGTCCGGTGCACGGCCCATGTCTGGGCAGCTGGGGCCTGGTGGGGTCGGTGGGCTGTTGCCCCTTGCTCCCGGGGGGCCTCTGCCCTATGCTTATGGGGACTCTGTCCGGGGGCTTCCTCTGCTGTCTACTGGGTGTAAGCGTGGTTGTCCCTGCGGTGGGCATCCTGGGTTCTGTGCTCTGTGGGGGCTGCTGGTGGCCTGGGTCTTGTGGCCCTCTCTGCCTGCTTCTGATTGCTTGGGGGGGCTGTGGATTGTGGCCGTGTACACTTATACACTCATAACTAAGCACGGTTATCATGTAGGTCCTGTGCCATGGGTGTCGCATGTTCTCACACACACACACACACACACAAACAACACACATTCATTAGTCCAGTAGCAGTTGATGTATTACCATGTCGCCTCAGGTCATCTATATCCACAGTTGTGTTGTATGCGATTGCCACTACTTGTGCTTGTTTTTGTTTGTTTGTGTGTTTGTTTGTTCTCTGCTTGTCTGCTTTCAGGTGTTCCTGGTGGCGCTAAGGCTGGATTCGCAACAGAGACCATGGGTTATTGTCTGTTTTGTTTTTTTACAGGTGTAGCAGCTGGTTGTCTGGTTTTTGTTTCTATTTTTGTTCTGTTTCCTCTTCTTTCCTCTTCTTCTTTCCTTGTCCCCCGTTCCGATTCAGTTCTATCACATGTTATATATTGTAAACAGAAATAAATAAATGGGCATCAAGGGGAGCTTTACATTTGTAAAACTTCCCTTGGCAAAGGAAATCTGTTTGGCATAAAAGGTATTCACAATTCTGCTGCCATAATGCTGAACAGAACAAGGGAAAAAAAGTGAAGGAATTCATTTTACAGAAAAATCCTGAATCGTGCATAACTCCTCATAAGGAGTGTATTGCTCAAAACATAAGTGTGGTTCTTTCTCATACAAGGTTATAAAACGAAGTTTATACTTGAAACCAGCTTAAACATTGACAAATATGAAGGACAAAGCAGTTTTAACCTGGTTTAAGTGAAGGAATTAATTTTACAGCAAAATCCTTAATCGTGCATAACTCCTCATAAGGAGTGTATTGCTCAAACATAAGTGTGGTTCTTTCTCATACAAGGTTATAAAAAGAAGTTTATGTTTGAAACCAGCTTAAACATTGACAAATATGAAGGACAAAGCAGTTTTAACTTGGTTTGAGTGAAGCAATTCATTTTATGGCAATATCTGAAATCTTGACTATCTCCTTAAAATAAATGGAATTTCGGATTCCAGAAGAACAAGTGTGGTTATTTCTCATAGAAGGTAATATAAAGAAGTTTATACTTGAAACCAGCGTAGACGTGGATAAATAAGAAGGACAAAGCAGTTTTAACTTGGTTTAAGTGAAGGAATTGATTTTACAGCAAAATCCTAAATCGTGCATAACTCCTCATAAGGAGTGTATTGCTCAAACATAAGTGTGGTTCTTTCTCATACAAGGTTATAAAAATAAGTTTATGTTTGAAACGAGCTTAAGCATGGACAAATATGAAGGACAAAGCAGTTTTAACTTGGTCTGAGTGAAGCAAATCATTTTATGGCAATATCTCCTTAAAAGAAAACAAATTTTGGATTCCAGAAGAACAAGTGTGGTTCTTTCTCATAGAAGGTAATATAAAGAAGTTTATACTTGAAACCAGCTTAGAAGAGTCCCTCCATCTTTCCTCTTCTATGATTCAAGCAAAAGTGTTTTGACTCTGGTACTAGTCTTTCCCATAATATTAACTGGTGAGAAGCACCTTTTATGTTCCTTCCCATAACAAGGAATGGGGAGAGAAGCACCTTTTCCCATAACATTGAATGTTCCTTCCCATAATAATGAATGGTGAGAAAAGGGCCTTTTCTCATAACATTGTGTGATCAGCAAGCATAAACAACATAAATAGCTGGAGCACCATTTTGTCGGGAGACAACTCTGAGCGATCTTCCCGACAGGTTGTGTGGATTTGTGCGGACTTGTCTCTATCTTGCAAGAAATAAATGTTTTGTGTTTATCGTATCCAGCGACTCTGAGCCTAATTTTAAGATAATTTTTCTAACATAATGGTCCTTCGAGCCGGATTCTAAGTCCTTTCCACCTTCCAGAAACCGTGCACGGGGGAGTCCAGGATTCCTAACTGAAGTCCTCTCAGCACAGTTTCTGATAGAGGCCGGCTGCCACTGGCTGGAGGAAAGGTGACAGGATCTATTTTTGAATCAGTGGACAGACTCGCTGGATTCTTCGTTGTTTAACTTACCAGTGGATTTATGGTAAGGAACCCTTTGTATTACTATTGCTGGTTGGAAATAGTGTGATTATTAGGGAAATTTTTGATTAATTAACTAGCAATTGATGGAAAACTAGAGGCCTTTAAATAGATTGAGTCGTTGCTATTTTCCTAAGAATATACTATTTCGAATGCAACCTAGTAAAGAAGCCTTTTAACTGGTAACTGTGTAAAAGTTATGTTGGATCACTCACAAATGAAGCAGTCAGAAAAAGTAAGCCTTTTAACTGGTAACCGTGTGTAGGTTGTGTTGGATTAACCCATAAAAGAAGCAGTCAGAAAAGGTCATCCTTTTAACTGGTAACTGTGTATAGGATTAACCCATAAAAACCTAATTAGCGGTCAGAAAAGGTCATCTTTTTAACTGGTAACTGTGTGTAAATTGTGCTGGATTAACCCATAAAAGAAGCAGTCAGAAAAGGTCAGCTTTTTAACTGGTAACTGTGTATAGGATTAACCCATGAAAACATAATAGCAGTCAGAAAAGGTGAAGCAAAGGAAAAAAGCATTTTAACTGGTAACTGTATGTTGTATTGGATAACCCACAAATGAAACGGTCAGAAAAGGTTAGCCTTTTAACTGGTAAACATGTGTAGTGGTGGGATTAACCAAGGACAACAAAAATGCAGTCAGAAAAGGTTAGTCCATAGTCTGTGTGAGAAGACTACAGCAATAAATAACTCCGCGCCGCGTGTTAGAAACAGAATCTTTCTTAAGAGAGTTTGCGATGAAAGATCGCAAGTTTTAAATCCATGTTAGTTTTTGTTAGTGTTATACGTCTGATCATTTGTTTGTTAAATGGCCTGATTGTTGAATCGTTTGTTTGTGAAATTAATTTTTTTGTTTGTTAAAGGGGCTGGTTGTTGAATTGTTTGTTTGTTAAATTGTTTTTTTTCCTTCTTTGCTGCAGTGTTGTTTTATTTGCTATGTATGTATAAGAGTGAAACAGCTGCTGGTGTGTGATGTTGCTGCTGGTGACGACAGAAAAATGTGTTACTGACTAATTGAGTTGAAGTGAACATTGGAATCTGGTTGTTGCTCGTGACATAGCGACAGAAGTAGTGTTTCATTCAATAGTACTCACAATAACTCCACCAAAAATTGATTAGCTGCAAGAGGACAGTATGGGAAATATCTGTTTTAAAGCTAACCGGGAGTTTCAGAAAAAACCCGATAATATTGAATACTTAGAGAGATGAGAAAATAAATTTGGGTTTGAGGGAGAATTGAACATGGTAAAATTGCCCAATCCTAGAGAAGGGGAATACAAAAGTAATGTACAAAGTAAATCTAGTTTAAAAAAGCACAACAAAAAAAAGAACAACAAGGATTAGAGCTAGACATTTGTACAAGTTTGTGTATTAAGATTTAGCAGCTCTCTTAAAGAGTTAAAGTTCAGAAGATCTCAGACAAACAAACAGATCATTTCAAATCTTTACTCATTTCACAGGAAAAACTGTCTGAGCAAAAGATGTTTTACAAGCTGAGATTTTTATCATTTCCATATCAAACCTGCCATTCTTAGGCAAAGTCCTAGGAAAAGTTGTATACCAACAGCTTTCTGACTTTTTCCTGTCTAACAATGCTTTTGATACTTTCCTCTCATAGTCTTGATTTTATGTGTTTAACTGAGAGATGAAACAACAAGACAAGACGAGAGTGGGGAGGGTAAAACATTTATTTTTGTCCTTAATTCGAGCATGTGTCATTTAAAAATGGAGATAAAATTATCTTAAATACTTTGTCTTACCGCAGAATGATTTTATTGATGATTTTACTGAATTTCTTTAAATTGTGTGCACTGCTGTTGACTGTTTAGTCATAACAGGGGACTTGAAGGTGCACATGGATGTAGCCCATAATAAGCAAGCTAAAGAACTCACTGCTTTCCTTGAAATGTTTGGTCTAACTCAGCGTGTGACTTTGCATAGATGAAGAGAGAGTTATTTTTCTGAAATCATAAAAAAAAAAAAACTGCAGTAACAACTCTCATGTCTTGCTTGCTACAGTAAACAGATTAACAAACCCTCCAGGTTGCATTTAGAACTCATTTCTACATATAAGGGTAATGAAGTTGGAATATTCTTTAATGACAAAGTTCAAGGTATTAAAAATGAAATACTTTCCACCTGAAGCAGGTCTGAGACCAGACAATCAGACCTTTCAGGTGCAGATGATTTTCAAGCCAAACTTAAACATTTTCTAAATTTGAGATTAGCTCTTCTGAAAAAAAATCATAAGTGTATCAGAAACATAAGCCGGAAATAGAGAATTTAACATATTAATGTTAAGTAATGCTATGGTTAAGTAATGCTTCATTACTTCTGATTGACTAACTTCCCTAAAACTTATGAATTTATGAGCTTAGGAACTGACATCATATTCATCAGAGATTAAAGCATTTATCTCACAGAATGGGAACCAAAAGAGTATTAGTATATATATACATATATATATATATAATATATTTATATATATTTTATATATAAAATATATATTTTTTAAAAACCAACACAGCAATGAAATATGCTATGTGAGTCAGATATCAAACAATAGTTTTCTTAAGGAGAAATTTAAAGACAGCTGCAATAAATCAGCGTAATATATGGAGTAATATATTAATACTATAAGCAGTTTCTAAGCCTGCAGATAAATATTAATTAAATTAAACAGAAAGGTTTTGCATGTGTGTTCAACAGGTGCCAAACTAGATGGGTCAAATGCAGAGAGTAATTTTGTCTGACTTGTAACATGACAATAAACAGTCATCTTAATGTGTTTGCACAGCAATGGAATAAAGAGGGAAAGCAGAGGAGCACTCTAACAACAAAAAGAAAAGGAAGAAAGGACTAAACTTTTTGTTGGAAGGGAGAGAAGCAACTATTTAGGTGATGAGGGAAAGCAAAAACACAGATCACAACAGGAGCAGTGACAGAGAAGGAGAGACAGAGCAGGAGGAGATACATGTCGGCTGTGTGGAAGGAGGGGGCATTGGGCGACTGCAGGAGCAAGAGTAAGATAGAGGAAGATTTTGGGAGTCAGTTATGACTAGATAAGAAAAAAACAGGAGCTGTAACCAGGATAGAAGCAGAAAAGCCAGAAAAAGTGTTAAACTTAGAGGGAATTGAACTTATCTTATAGTATGACATCACACCTGAGATTAGATTGAATGTTTCCGGGACGGAGGTAACTTTTCTATGCGACACAGGTGCAAAACGAACTGTAATCCATCCTGATGACATTTCGGGAGTTGAGGAATCCAAAGAAATTATTTGTGTCAAATCAGCAAATGGTAAGAGCCATCCTGAGCGTTTATCAAAACTCTTGACAGTAACAGATACACGGAGTGGAGTAAGTGCTGATTGTCAAGTTGTCTTGTCCACTCTGTGTCCCTGTAACTTACTGGGAAGGGATTTACTCCATTTATTGAAGCTAAGAATAGTTCCAGAAGAAAAAGGGTTAACTGTAGTTCGAATGAAGTCCGCTCAAACAATGATTCAGCATGAGACCACCTGCATACTGGTATAGTTTGGATCTTGTGTCTACAGGCCCCAGCGCTATCACGCTTCCTCTCCTTAAGAAGGCAAAAGAACACGTCTCAGGAAAGCTCACCCTCAGGTCACCACATGAAGTACACTGTACTGTGTATTACAAATATACTCAAGGGGAGGACATATTTAATTTTTTAAACAAATGAGAAAGTTAAAACGTGCTGAAGTTAAAACACTTATACTGGAATAAAGAGGGTTGTTGTGCAGTCAGCTGCTTACTCTCCCACAGCATGAGAAAGTTTTTAAGATCATGGAATGCACCCCATATGTCACTCTCCAAACCCACAGATGACCACTGGAGGCGTTTAGGTGTGTTTGTGACTGCATGTGAAGAAGCCTCAGATTGGGAGGAGGTGGATCCAGGAATAGAGTATTCTGAGAAACTGGATGCATATACTAGTCCATTAAATTGGACCATGGATGCAAAACCAAATGTACACTTACAAGGACAGATCTGGAAGAATAAAGGTGCCATTTACTATGAAATGTAGAACTTATACTGCCAAAGAGTTTGTTTAAATATGCTTCAGTATCGAGCCATGGAGCACGGCATGTCTCTACAGGAGGGCTGGTAGCAATAATGAACAAGGTTTTTGCAGTGTATGGTTTT
The DNA here is from genome assembly GCF_036924035.1 of Leuresthes tenuis. Taxonomy (NCBI): domain Eukaryota; kingdom Metazoa; phylum Chordata; class Actinopteri; order Atheriniformes; family Atherinopsidae; genus Leuresthes; species Leuresthes tenuis. The sequence goes on along the minus strand of NW_027325478.1, from coordinate 71,417 downwards.
ATTTATAATAAAATCATAATATCATAATATGATAATAAAGAATTTTTGTCTAACATGTCAAATATGTGCAAATATGATCCATACATATGGCCTAGGACCGGGACGAGGACAGTTCCCGAGGCCGGAGGACCCTTTTCAACACGTTTGTATGGATTTCATTGAATTAAATAAAGGGGTCTCCCTGGTGATTAGTGATGTTTTACCAAATGAAGTGAAGTATTTCCAAATGCACAGGCAGATGTACCCTCAACACTGGTGAATTAAATATTACCTAGATTTGGAATTCCTGAAAAAATCTACAGTGATAACAGGGACGCACTTTGTAAACAATATTATCTTCCTGATGGCGAAGAACTTAAAAGCAAAAAAGGATCTCAGAAACCACTCTGCATATCATCCACAATCAGCAGATTTGCTGGAAAGACACAATTGAATAATTAGGTCAAGACTGAAGAGACTGGGAAGAATTGGGTTTACTGTTTACCACTAGTAGTCCTAAACATGCATATTACTCTAACTAGCACAGGATTAACTCCATTTGAGATAATGTATAATGTATGACCATTTTTACAACCACAGTTAAAACTATTCACCGGACATGATGAAGAAAGAGAAGAAACCTTAGCAGGATACATGGTTAAAATGTTAACAAGTAGAGAGATCTCTTCTGTCTAGTGTCTGTTCCAGGTGACCCTTTGGAGGAATCTCTAAAACCTGGAGACTGGATCCTCATCAAAGTGATAAAGAAAGATAACTGCTCCAGCCCAAGGTGGGAAGGTCCATATCAGGTACTGCTTACAGAAACCACAGCAGCTAAACTAATATATCCTGGATGCACTTATCACACTGTAAACTAGTAAGGCCACGACCTGCAGAAGTAGGGAAAGATTAGTTACCCACCACCGTTCTCTGAGGCATAAGTCTGACTACAAAGGGGAATTCTCTCAACAGGAGGGGGTTCGTCTCAACCTCAGTGAAGAAAACAACGGCTAAAACGAGAACATAGGGTGTGGCTAAAATAAGACAGGGATAGACAGACAGCAGCCGTGGCATCCATTTAAATTACCAGGATTTGTAGGTTAAAAGGAACCAGTTGTGTATTGTTAATCATTATTCTTATTATCGTATTCCTAATTCTATGGGATTAAGCACAGATTAATAAAAAACTAAAAGATAATGCACTACAATGAATCACACGGACACAGACTGACCACAGAGATAGGAGGTCCCTCAGGTCCAACAGACAACTTGTCAACCTATTTTTTTGTTGCAGGAATAGATGGGGTGGCTGACATTGACTTATGCTCAATTATTTTATGTAAAGACAACCAAAAAGCCCATGTGTATTCTGAAAAGTACATATGTGAAATGTATGTTAATACAAGATTTCTGAAGAATCGCCTGTGTATCAGTTGGAATTTTGTTAGAATGTATACAGATTGACAAAATATCCAATCTAATTGTATTGAATGTGCTAAAGCCAGAATATAAATTTAGAAATTAAGCATTACAATTGCATTACAATTGCATAATGAATCTTTTGTACCTAACACAGAGCAATGTAAAACTCTCTCTTTGTTGTTCCCAGCAGTTAAGAAAAGAGACAACTGCCCTCAGCGTTGGCTTATACGGGTAATTTATATATGTTTCATCCACAGGAGTACAGGTAAGAATGTGGGTACACTCATGTCACATAATTGTCAAGAATCCATCTATTGTCACTCAGGACGCAGGTAACTACTCAGCATCTTGGTTTCGGAACCAAACTTCCATGAGAGCAGACCTCTGGTGGCTGTGTGGGGATATGAAACTGAGGTCCGTCCTTCTGCCTAACTGGCAGCTGCACAATAGCCCAACTACTGATGCCTTTCCGTCTGTTCCCTGAGGGGGACTTTAAGGCCTTGGGTGAGAAGCTGCAATGTCTCAAGCATTTAACTGTGTCTGGAGGTTCATTTGACAACAGAGTGTACCTGGATAGCATTGGAATTCTGAGTCCCAGATGAATTTAAAGCTAGAAATCAAGTAACTACAGACTTTGAATCTTTTCTTTTCTGGTGGGCAACAATAAAAAAAATGTTTATTGGATAAATTACATCTACAAGGCATTGCTGAACAATTAAAATGTTTGGAACTTTATCCTGTTCCTTTATTCCTAACAATACTTCCGCAGATGGCAGAATCACAAAGAGGGACTCGCATCACTCTCTGCAGAGCTGATAGAAAATCAACGATCCCTACACTGACATGATGGAGAAGTGGTTTGGTCTCTGTCTGTTGTAGCCATAGTAGCCACCTGAGCTTGATGTTGTATCAAATGCTTGAGAGGACTGTCCCAAAGACTGATTGAAACCATCCGTACCCGCATAATGTATCAACAGGTAGAGGGAGATGATGACAACGAATGACACATGGATGATGGAGACGATGATACAGATAACATTTAAAGTACTTTGAATGACCCCGAGTGAATTCTCAATGATTTCTTTAATGATTATTTTTGCGTTCATATGAAAGACCAATGAGCATGGGAATTGGACCTATTAAAAGACAATTCCTGAATGTAGAGCATTGTAAAGATGATATGTTGCTTCTTCCTGCTAACATTTGTCCACAGTTTGATGAACTGCATCAGCAGCAGAACCACTACAGGACTCAAAGTCAGGTAACTGACCAGGTTTCTGGAATTCTGGAATCCCCATCATGCCAAGATGATGGCGGAACAATCACAAACTTTTATCCACATGTGTAAAAAAGGATGGACGGCGAAGCTAAGCTCTCCACCCCAACTGAATGAAAAGCTGATTTGAAGAGTTCATTCCACCAAGACTGAAAAGGAAATGTCACCCATGAAATCAACAATGCTTTTAGGGACTTCTATAAAACCTTATATTCATCACAAAATGATCCATCAGACAGTAACATAGATCAGTTTCATAGATCATAGACTATTCTACCGTCAACAACCTGGAAACCACAATAGTCTCTCTAGATGCAGAAAAAGTATTTGATCGAGTGAACTGGACATTTTTATTTGCAGCATTAAACAAATTCGGGTTTGGGTCACACTTCATCAACTGGATAAGGATATTATATAGCTCCCCAAATGCAAGTGTCAGGACTAATGATCAAACTTCTCCAAGCTTCAGTCTGCAGAGAGGTACAAGACAGGGTTGCCCACTTTCTCCCTCACTTTTTGCTATTTTCATCAAACCTTTAGCAGCTGCTATCAGACAAGATAGAAATATTAAAGGCATCCAACCCCAAAATATTGAGCATAAAATAAATCTTTATGCTGATGATGTATTACTTTTCCTCCAGAACTCACAGACGTCTCTCACTCACACGATCACACTCATAAATAAATTCTCAGCACTTTCTGACTACTCTATCAATTGGTCTAAGACCACAGTTCTGCCCATTAACTGTAGGGTCCAGAATATACCTGGGATCACTTTACAGTCAGGAAATATTAGATATTTAGGCATAAACATTTCCTCCAGGCTCTCAGAGCTAACAAAGCTAAATTATGTGCAATTATTAAAGACAGTAGAGGACGATCTCTCTCGTTGGAAGTCCTTACCTATATCACTTATGGGGAGAATTACATCCATTAAAATGATGATACTATCAAAAGTTAACTATTTGTTCTCAATGATCCCCATAAAACCATCTGCTACTTGGTTTAAGTCACTAGATTCATGCATCTCCAAATTTCTGTGGAAAAACAAACCACCACGTATTAGTTTAAAAACGCTACAGAAAACCAAGGAAAGTGGTGGATTAGATTTACCTCATTTTCAGCACTATTCCTTAGCCAATAGGTTACAGTATATATAAAACATAGTTTGCACCTAGCCCAATAGATGCACCATTGATATATATAGAACAAGCATTGTGGGATAATCTGGAAATCTCTGACCTGCCACTTATTAGTCAAAACGTAAAAAAATCACAAATGTTTTAAAAGCATTAACATCAGCACCTCTCTGACAGCCTGGTGGGAATTTCTTAAAATAACAAAGTCTTCACATGTCCCGTGTAAGCTTACACCCATCTGGAACAATCCTGACATCCTGCAAAACAAAAAAATGCTAAACTTTCCTCTGTGGAAGATCAAAGAAATCAAACATCTGGAACATATAATCCAAAATGGAACATTTATTTCATTTGATGAGCTCATATCACAACATGAGATAGGCAACAATAATTTCCTAGAATATCAACAACTTAAGTCTATAATAACAAAGAAATATATCTTCCACCAACCAGACTTACAACTCCCGATTAGGGTAGCAGAGTTTCTAAGCATCTGCATCCCAAAACTACTATCAAAAATATATAAATTATTATCTAAGATAGATGACACAATGTCTCTACCATCCTCAAAATGGGAGTGAGATTTATATATTAGTTCTAGTCATAGCTTCTGGCCACAAACATGTTTGAACACCTTTAGAATGACTCGAAATCCTAATTTACAGCTCATACAATACAAAATTCTTCATAGAACACACTATACAGGACAAAGGATGTTCAGGATGGGTCTAACACACTCAAACATCTGCTCACATTGCACAGATAACACACCTGATGATTATGCACACGCTTTGTGGTTTTGTGCGCCTGTCCAGAAGTTCTGGTTTGAAGTCTGTACGGACCTTTCAACATGGCTAAAGTGTAGCATTCCTGCATGCCCCACACTGTGCATACTGGGTGACTTAGACAACATCAACATGGAAATTAACTCAGCACACATGGTCCTCACAGTGTTGTTAGCCCGATTTTTTCATTGGAAGCCCAAGAATAAGCTGGAGAAATCGTTTATTAAAAAAGTATTTATTAGTGGTCACAAGTAGAGTATATTGCAGCGCTGGACTCGGAGTGCCAGAGCTCCCGCAGGAAATCCGTCAGGCCGAGCCCCGTTATCCGGAAACATGTCATATTTCTTGTCAGAGTATAATTGGCCAGTTTTGAGTGGCATGATCAGGCCAGCTGCTGTTCTTGTTGTGTTTTTTGGATGTGATAAACAATGTGTGTGTATGTGTGAGTGCTGTTTTAGGTGTCTAATGTACCAGACCTATCTGCCCTAATAGAGATGTTTTGTCTGACCCAGTTGTTTATGTCATTCTAAGGTCTTGGACCATTTAAGGTCATCTGTTGTGCAGTATGAGCAGAGTGGAAAAGTACCAGCCAGGAACATAGGTTATTTAGTAAAATACAGAAAATGAATTTATAATTTCTAAGAACAAAGCCAATTATAACAACTCCCCCTTTTGACATGATTTAATCATGTCAACTAAATGAGGTAGGAATGTTATATTCTGTATTGTGTCACACCTGTTAGCGGCAGCCAACTTAGCAGGTCCCCAAACTGCAAGTGGCCAACTACCTTGAGGTGCAGCACAACCAGACAGGAGATTCTTGTTATCCCCCTTTTGATATAACTTCATTATGTGAGCTGTTATGTGTAAGCTGTTCTTCTTTGCAATTATCAGCAGCAAGCAAGTTTTCATTGCATATGCATGTGTAAAATAATTGTAATGCGTTAGCTAAACCTTTCTGTATCAGGAGTGTTTATCATGATGCTGGGAACAGAACCTCTTTCCCAGAATAGTTCAACCTTCATTACTCAACTGATCATAACTCTGCAATGAGCACATTTCTTAAAAGCTATAAGTATCACGCCTGTACGTGTATGCAAGGAATAAATTAATAAATGTTTCAATATGTCTTAAAATTAGTGTGTGTATGTGGCCCCAAACCCAATCTCTGTGTAGAATCTTAGTTCATTTTAGCCCAAAACTATATGTGGTTTAAGCAGTGGCAAGACCCTGCTCACCCATAAGTACCATTACAACACATAACAATAATTAACTAAGCTACAACAATTCATAAAATATTGAAACTCAAAAAGTGCTTAAGGCAATTAACATTACCATCAGGATCGTCCACTATTCGCAGCGAATAGGAGCGAAAAACCCGATGGCTGATATCCGGGAAAATTCTCCTATGGCCCCATTCCCCCTTGGCGACCGACCACTTAATTACCTTTCAGTGCCTAAGGTCCCGCTCCGAACAGCCGATTCACACCAATGGCAATGGACATATGTATGAATTCCTATGATTAGTAATTGGTCTACTTAAAATCATTAAACTAAAGAGGAACATCACAAAACACAAAACAATGCAGTACAGACATTTAAACATGACTTGAATATGAAGATATGACCCTGTTGAGAACAGATGAGTAATGATAGATGTAGTGTAAAAACTAACAATTTCTTTTGAGTGAAAATTTTATGATAACATTGTGCAGAGTGGTGTAGTGCAGCTCAGTCTCTTGTGGTCCAATCCTGTCACTGCTTGGTGTTTGGTTGTCCTTCTGGCTGAACCTCAGTTCAGCAGTCTGAGCTAACTAGGAAGGAGAGGTTACCAGCACTTCACTTCCACAAAGGGGTCTTTACCACCCGTTTTCCCTAACTAATCTTTTTCTTTGGGACAATTAAGGAGATAATTCAGATTATTTTGTTGACAGTGGTTGAAGGTTGTATGGTTGTTCAACCATTATCTTGGCATGATGATCGTGCCTCCCAGAATTTCAGACTGACGTCTTGTCAGTCACTTGGCTGTGAGTCCTTTAGAGGTTCTGCTGCAGATGCAGTTAATTTAAGCTGTGGATGAATGTTAGCAGGAGAGAGAACTGAGCAGCACAACATGTCATTTTCACAATGTTTTATATTCAGGAATTGCCTTTTAACAGGTTCAATCCCAGTATTCATTGGTCGACAAATTAAGTTTTCATATGAACCCCAAACAAAAACAAATAAATAAACCGAAAAAAATAAATAAATAAATGAAATGAAAAACAAAACAACTGGCCAGTTGAAGACAAAGACAAAACACAAGACAACATAGAACAAAAGACAAAAGGAAGACAAAGACTCACTGAATTTTGGGAAAATCTTGAGAAGTGTTAGTAAACTATGATTAATTGTTGTATCTCCACCCCCCCGATGAGACTTAGTCTCATCCGTATGTTAGTTCTGCTGAACTCTTCCACTGCAGTTTCTGCTCCTGTGTTGCTGCTGCAGGACAGAAATGTTTGTGGTTAGAGTTCATTTTGGGAGCAGCACAGCATCAAGAAAGCAGCCATTTCTTCTCAATGAGTAACTGATTAACCTTTTTGGGATAAATATTGTCTGTCCTCTTAATTCAGCTCAGAGTGCGTTTGATAAAATTTCAGCACGATCTGCTTAATTCTCACTTGTTACTTTATACTAAATTCTATTTAATTCTTACCAGTGGCTGTGTTTCGTGATGCTGAGCCATCCACAGACAGTTCAGGATCAGCATTAAGTTTTTTCTGCTCCATTTGAATTAGAAACACTTCATGGGGTACCAACAGTGTGACATCAGAGTTTCTTATAACATCACATGATACAATAACATATTTCCATACAAATTAGAATCAAAGACAAAGGTTTATTCTATTTTTCTATTTGTCTCAATTCCTCATTTATTTATTTTTTAGATGAGCCATGTGGCCTTGTGCTGCTAAATTTTTCCTTAGCAGTGCCACAGCATCGTGCTTGTGTTCAGATCTTTGGTTGGTTATTGATCACTGTTATCTTGCATGCATGCTTTGAACTAAGGGCCAGGATTCTTGATATTATTTTGTAATATTTTTTTAAATTTTTTTTTTCCTGGTAGCAGTTTTGGAATGTTAGCTAAATTGTTCAGGATCATTCTTGTTTTTTCTTGACATGAATTAGGCCTTCAATCGTGCAGTTCAAAGCTCTGTGCTTTACCTTACTTCGAGCAGCTCTGCCTCAGTTTATTATGTTTTACTTAATCTTTACTTCTTCCTTCCAGTATGTGTGGATGTATGTGGGTGTATGTGTACGTATAGATGTGCGCGTGTGTGTGTGTATGTGTGTCTATATGTGGCCTTGGGTTTCACTGCTTTGTTTTATTTTCTTCTATCATTTTCTTGTATGAAAAGTGTTATGAAAATAAAGTTTGATTGATTGATTGATTGATTGCACCAGATTAAACAACTTGGGTCATCTCCCATGTAAATTCTCGAATGAACCAGAACACATGATTAAAACTGTTCTCACAGAACATTTTATTCATCCCATTCATATCTTTTTCGTTCGACCAACATGTCATGACTGAGCACAGATCGGATTGTACCTTGTATCTTGTTTCTCAATAAATTGTAATTGAAGTGGGTTGTTGCCATTTTCCAGAGATCTTTTAGTCACCTGGTGTGGAGTGGTGGGAAGAGAGGGTAGGTCCAGATTACTGTTGTAGTTCTTTGTAACTTGAGCTTTTAATGTCTGACTTTCACACAGGAGAGGTGTGAAAATTAGTTATTGTAACCTTTATTGTTTCTGCTACTGTGGTTCTACAGTCTAGTCTCCACAGTGGTGTTTTCCTTTGGTTTCATCGTCAGTGGTCTGTTCAGTCTCTGATAGAGTTTTAGTCCCCGTGGTCTAGTCTTTGTCAGCAGGTGAGGTTCCTAAGTCAGTCCAGACCTCAGTTAATGTTCTTTCGGTAGAATCTTGAGCCTGAGTACAGTGATCCTTGTGGATCCAGTTACTCAGTCTATTCTCAGTCAACCATACCTTTACACAATGTGTTGTAGCTTCTGCGTCCTGTCCATATAGGAGAGGACCAATTAAGTTTGTTCACTTTCCTGGTCCTGTTCCTTGCTGAGATATACTCATCACCGTGTTATTCAGTTGTTTCACATACACACAAGTTTCCATACTGTAGTACAACAAGGGGTGAGCCTGTTGGTGCAGTTGTAAATGGACAGGGTGTTTCCTCCCTGTCATGACCTCATGTGGGACAACATGACAACATTCATGGTGGCATTTGGAGTAAATCTTAGGCTAACACAATACGTAGAGCTTCAGCCCAGGTTAACTGTGTGTCTGCACAGACTTCTTTTCGGCCTTTTTGATGGTTCTATTTGCTCTTTTCACTAGTCCTTGTAAAGCTGGGTGAGAGACTGCACCGAGCTTATGTGTAATTCCAGACAATTTTTCCACTTCTCCTAGTTCTTCATTGGAGAAGTGAGTACCATTATCTGATCTTATCACTTCTGGTACCCCAAATCTTGGAATAATTTCTCTTGTAAGCCATTTAATGACTTCTTTTCCTTTTTCGGTTTTAGTAGGTGTGGCTTCTACCCATCTAGAAAATGGAGCTACACACACTAGAAGAAATAGTTTACCTTCAGTCCTGTTCGCTGCTCCCATGTCAGTAAACTCAATTACTATCTGTTTCCAAGGGGCATCAGGTACTGGGAAACTACCTAGTCCTGCTTTGAGATTGAACAGCTTGCAAATTTCACAAGATTGCACAAAATATTTTATTGTGTCTTTTAGGTGGGGGTGCCACCAGTGTTGTGAAATGAGCGCTGTTACTTTTGAGCTAGCACAGTGAGCTCTACTGTGTGCTTCTTGACATAGCCAATTTAGTAGTCCAGTTTGAGCTACTATTTTGCCTTCATGATTCCAGCAGCGTCCTGTGGAATCTTTTTTTTTTCGTTCCATGCTTGCTTTTCAGATGGTGCCGCTGCTTTGTGAAGTTCTTTAATGTTTTCTAAACATAATTCTCATTGTGATTTTTCCTCCAATGTTTTCTGAGACATCTGGTTAAATGCAGTATACCCTGCTTTTGTTTTTGCTGCCTTATCTGCCGCATTGTTGCCTCTCGCTACTCTCCCATTTCCCTTTTGATGTCCTCTGCACTCGACTCTAGCAACTTGTTTTGGTTCAAGTATGGCATAATATAGTTCGAGTAATTGATTCAAGTGTTTAACCGGGGTGCCTGCTGAGGTCACAAAGCCTTTCCTTTTCCAGTGACACATGTCTGGTTTAGAGGCATGTCTTTAACTGTAAACACTGTTTTTATTTCACTAATTTATTCAATGTTTATTGTTAGATTAATTAATATTTATCTGCAGGGTTAGAATTTGCTAATAGTATTAATATAGTGTTCAGCTGACTTGACTTGACTTGTTATGACTCAGACTTACTGCAGCTGTCTTTAAATTTCTTTTAGAGGTTTCTTCTTCAAGAAACTCATTGGTGATATCTGACTCTCGTTGTGCCTTTTATTGCCGTGTTTTTGTTAATTTCCTAATAATCTAACTCACTTTAAACCTTTATATAAAGCACGTTGCTGCTCTGTTAAGATAACAGATCCATTGATTCATAGATCTGCTGCAGTTAAATAGTTAAATGGTTTAATGAGATCAATTATAAATACTGATGATAAATATTAACTCAGAATTGGTGAAAATAAGCAGAGGAGAAGTATTTAGATCAGCTAAATTTTAAGTCATGTTACTGTGATCTCTAACACAATAAAGGCTAACCTTTAATGCTTTAAGATGGTAAGAAACTGTCTGACACCTATCTGCCTGACCTTGCTGTTAAATCCCGATATTTTCTAATATGTCATATGTCCGGTCTCAGACCTGCTTCAGGTGGAAATCATAAAGTCTCAATTTGTAGAACATCTTTTGTTCAGGCAGTTTTTCAATTAAAGGATCAAAGATTTAAATGCTATGTCTCTTGTAAGCCATTTAATGACTTCTTTTCCTTTTTCGGTTTTAGTAGGTGTGGCTTCTATCCATCTAGAAAAGGGAGCTACACACACTAGAAGAAATAGTTTACCTTCAGTCCTGTTCGCTGCTCCCATGTCAGTAAACTCAATTACTATCTGTTTCCAAGGGGCATCAGGTACTGGGAAACTACCTAGTCCTGCTTTGAGATTGAACAGCTTGCAAATTTCACAAGATTGCACAAAATATTTTATTGTGTCTTTTAGGTGTGGGTGCCACCAGTGTTGTGAAATGAGCGCTGTTACTTTTGAGCTAGCACAGTGAGCTCTACTGTGTGCTTCTTGACATAGCCAATTTAGTAGTCCAGTTTGAGCTACTATTTTGCCTTCATGATTCCAGCAGCGTCCTGTGGAATCTTTTTTTTTTCGTTCCATGCTTGCTTTTCAGATGGTGCCGCTGCTTTGTGAAGTTCTTTAATGTTTTCTAAACATAATTCTCATTGTGATTTTTCCTCCAATGTTTTCTGAGACATCTGGTTAAATGCAGTATACCCTGCTTTTGTTTTTGCTGCCTTATCTGCCGCATTGTTGCCTCTAGCTACTCTCCCATTTCCCTTTTGATGTCCTCTGCACTCGACTCTAGCAACTTGTTTTGGTTCAAGTATGGCATAATATAGTTCGAGTAATTGATTCAAGTGTTTAACCGGGGTGCCTGCTGAGGTCACAAAGCCTTTCCTTTTCCAGTGACACATGTCTGGTTTAGAGGCATGTCTTTAACTGTAAACACTGTTTTTATTTCACTAATTTATTCAATGTTTATTGTTAGATTAATTAATATTTATCTGCAGGGTTAGAATTTGCTAATAGTATTAATATAGTGTTCAGCTGACTTGACTTGACTTGTTATGACTCAGACTTACTGCAGCTGTCTTTAAATTTCTTTTAGAGGTTTCTTCTTCAAGAAACTCATTGGTGATATCTGACTCTCGTTGTGCCTTTTATTGCCGTGTTTTTGTTAATTTCCTAATAATCTAACTCACTTTAAACCTTTATATAAAGCACGTTGCTGCTCTGTTAAGATAACAGATCCATTGATTCATAGATCTGCTGCAGTTAAATAGTTAAATGGTTTAATGAGATCAATTATAAATACTGATGATAAATATTAACTCAGAATTGGTGAAAATAAGCAGAGGAGAAGTATTTAGATCAGCTAAATTTTAAGTCATGTTACTGTGATCTCTAACACAATAAAGGCTAACCTTTAATGCTTTAAGATGGTAAGAAACTGTCTGACACCTATCTGCCTGACCTTGCTGTTAAATCCCGATATTTTCTAATATGTCATAGGTCCGGTCTCAGACCTGCTTCAGGTGGAAATCATAAAGTCTCAATTTGTAGAACATCTTTTGTTCAGGCAGTTTTTCAATTAAAGTATCAAAGATTTAAATGCTATGTCTCTTGTAAGCCATTTAATGACTTCTTTTCCTTTTTCGGTTTTAGTAGGTGTGGCTTCTATCCATCTAGAAAAGGGAGCTACACACACTAGAAGAAATAGTTTACCTTCAGTCCTGTTCGCTGCTCCCATGTCAGTAAACTCAATTACTATCTGTTTCCAAGGGGCATCAGGTACTGGGAAACTACCTAGTCCTGCTTTGAGATTGAACAGCTTGCAAATTTCACAAGATTGCACAAAATATTTTATTGCGTCTTTTAGGTGGGGGTGCCACCAGTGTTGTGAAATGAGCGCTGTTACTTTTGAGCTAGCACAGTGAGCTCTACTGTGTGCTTCTTGACATAGCAAATTTAGTAGTCCAGTTTGAGCTACTATTTTGCCTTTATGATTCCAGCAGCGTCCTGTGGAATCTTTTTTTTTTCGTTCCATGCTTGCTTTTCAGATGGTGCCGCTGCTTTGTGAAGTTCTTTAATGTTTTCTAAAAATAATTCTCGTTGTGATTTTTCCTCCAATGTTTTCTGAGACATCTGGTTAAATGCAGTATACCCTGCTTTTGTTTTTGCTGCCTTATCTGCCGCATTGTTGCCTCTTGTTACTCTCCCATCTCCCTTTTGATGTCCTCTGCACTCGACTCTAGCAACTTGTTTTGGTTCAAGTATGGCATAATATAGTTCGAGTAATTGATTCAAGTGTTTAACCGGGGTGCCTGCTGAGGTCACAAAGCCTTTCCTTTTCCAGTGACACATGTCTGGTTTAGAGGCATGTCTTTAACTGTAAACACTGTTTTTATTTCACTAATTTATTCAATGTTTATTGTTAGATTAATTAATATTTATCTGCAGGGTTAGAATTTGCTAATAGTATTAATATAGTGTTCAGCTGTACAGCTCTCTGGTTGCTGTGGCTATTTTTAAATGTGCCATGAAAACAAACCTTGACTTGACTTGTTATGACTCAGACTTACTGCAGCTGTCTTTAAATTTCTTTTAGAGTTTTCTTCTTCAAGAAACTCATTGGTGATATCTGACTCTCGTTGTGCCTTTTATTGCCGTGTTTTTGTTAATTTCCTAATAATCTAACTCACTTTAAACCTTTATATAAAGCATGTTGCTGCTCTGTTAAGATAACAGATCCATTGATTCATAGATCTGCTGCAGTTAAATAGTTAAATGGTTTAATGAGATCAATTATAAATACTGATGATAAATATTAACTCAGAATTGGTGAAAATAAGCAGAGGAGAAGTATTTAGATCAGCTAAATTTTAAGTCATGTTACTGTGATCTCTAACACAATAAAGGCTAACCTTTAATGCTTTAAGATGGTAAGAAACTGTCTGATACCTATCTGCCTGACCTTGCTGTTAAATCCCGATATTTTCTAATATGTCATATGGTCTGACTGTCCGGTTTCAGACCTGCTTCAGGTGGAAATCATAAAGTCTCAATTTGTAGAACATCTTTTGTTCAGGCAGTTTTTCAATTAAAGGATCAAAGATTTAATTGCTATGTCTCTTGTAAGCCATTTAATGACTTCTTTTCCTTTTTCGGTTTTAGTAGGTGTGGCTTCTATCCATCTAGAAAAGGGAGCTACACACACTAGAAGAAATAGTTTACCTTCAGTCCTGTTCGCTGCTCCCATGTCAGTAAACTCAATTACTATCTGTTTCCAAGGGGCATCAGGTACTGGGAAACTACCTAGTCCTGCTTTGAGATTGAACAGCTTGCAAATTTCACAAGATTGCACAAAATATTTTATTGTGTCTTTTAGGTGGGGGTGCCACCAGTGTTGTGAAATGAGCGCTGTTACTTTTGAGCTAGCACAGTGAGCTCTACTGTGTGCTTCTTGACATAGCAAATTTAGTAGTCCAGTTTGAGCTACTATTTTGCCTTTATGATTCCAGCAGCGTCCTGTGGAATCTTTTTTTTTTCGTTCCATGCTTGCTTTTCAGATGGTGCCGCTGCTTTGTGAAGTTCTTTAATGTTTTCTAAAAATAATTCTCGTTGTGATTTTTCCTCCAATGTTTTCTGAGACATCTGGTTAAATGCAGTATACCCTGCTTTTGTTTTTGCTGCCTTATCTGCCGCATTGTTGCCTCTCGCTACTCTCCCATCTCCCTTTTGATGTCCTCTGCACTCGACTCTAGCAACTTGTTTTGGTTCAAGTATGGCATAATATAGTTCGAGTAATTGATTCAAGTGTTTAACCGGGGTGCCTGCTGAGGTCACAAAGCCTTTCCTTTTCCAGTGACACATGTCTGGTTTAGAGGCATGTCTTTAACTGTAAAAACTGTTTTTATTTCACTAATTTATTCAATGTTTATTGTTAGATTAATTAATATTTATCTGCAGGGTTAGAATTTGCTAATAGTATTAATATAGTGTTCAGCTGACTTGACTTGACTTGTTATGACTCAGACTTACTCCTAATAATCTAACTCACTTTAAACCTTTATATAAAGCACGTTGCTGCTCTGTTAAGATAACAGATCCATTGATTCATAGATCTGCTGCAGTTAAATAGTTAAATGGTTTAATGAGATCAATTATAAATACTGATGATAAATATTAACTCAGAATTGGTGAAAATAAGCAGAGGAGAAGTATTTAGATCAGCTAAATTTTAAGTCATGTTACTGTGATCTCTAACACAATAAAGGCTAACCTTTAATGCTTTAAGATGGTAAGAAACTGTCTGTCACCTATCTGCCTGACCTTGCTGTTAAATCCCGATATTTTCTAATATGTCATATGGTCTGACTGTCCGGTCTCAGACCTGCTTCAGGTGGAAATCATAAAGTCTCAATTTGTAGAACATCTTTTGTTCAGGCAGTTTTTCAATTAAAGGATCAAAGATTTAATTGCTATGTCTCTTGTAAGCCATTTAATGACTTCTTTTCCTTTTTCGGTTTTAGTAGGTGTGGCTTCTATCCATCTAGAAAAGGGAGCTACACACACTAGAAGAAATAGTTTACCTTCAGTCCTGTTCGCTGCTCCCATGTCAGTAAACTCAATTACTATCTGTTTCCAAGGGGCATCAGGTACTGGGAAACTACCTAGTCCTGCTTTGAGATTGAACAGCTTGCAAATTTCACAAGATTGCACAAAATATTTTATTGTGTCTTTTAGGTGGGGGTGCCACCAGTGTTGTGAAATGAGCGCTGTTACTTTTGAGCTAGCACAGTGAGCTCTACTGTGTGCTTCTTGACATAGCAAATTTAGTAGTCCAGTTTGAGCTACTATTTTGCCTTTATGATTCCAGCAGCGTCCTGTGGAATCTTTTTTTTTTCGTTCCATGCTTGCTTTTCAGATGGTGCCGCTGCTTTGTGAAGTTCTTTAATGTTTTCTAAAAATAATTCTCGTTGTGATTTTTCCTCCAATGTTTTCTGAGACATCTGGTTAAATGCAGTATACCCTGCTTTTGTTTTTGCTGCCTTATCTGCCGCATTGTTGCCTCTCGCTACTCTCCCATCTCCCTTTTGATGTCCTCTGCACTCGACTCTAGCAACTTGTTTTGGTTCAAGTATGGCATAATATAGTTCGAGTAATTGATTCAAGTGTTTAACCGGGGTGCCTGCTGAGGTCACAAAGCCTTTCCTTTTCCAGTGACACATGTCTGGTTTAGAGGCATGTCTTTAACTGTAAAAACTGTTTTTATTTCACTAATTTATTCAATGTTTATTGTTAGATTAATTAATATTTATCTGCAGGGTTAGAATTTGCTAATAGTATTAATATAGTGTTCAGCTGACTTGACTTGACTTGTTATGACTCAGACTTACTCCTAATAATCTAACTCACTTTAAACCTTTATATAAAGCACGTTGCTGCTCTGTTAAGATAACAGATCCATTGATTCATAGATCTGCTGCAGTTAAATAGTTAAATGGTTTAATGAGATCAATTATAAATACTGATGATAAATATTAACTCAGAATTGGTGAAAATAAGCAGAGGAGAAGTATTTAGATCAGCTAAATTTTAAGTCATGTTACTGTGATCTCTAACACAATAAAGGCTAACCTTTAATGCTTTAAGATGGTAAGAAACTGTCTGTCACCTATCTGCCTGACCTTGCTGTTAAATCCCGATATTTTCTAATATGTCATATGGTCTGACTGTCCGGTCTCAGACCTGCTTCAGGTGGAAATCATAAAGTCTCAATTTGTAGAACATCTTTTGTTCAGGCAGTTTTTCAATTAAAGGATCAAAGATTTAATTGCTATGTCTCTTGTAAGCCATTTAATGACTTCTTTTCCTTTTTCGGTTTTAGTAGGTGTGGCTTCTATCCATCTAGAAAAGGGAGCTACACACACTAGAAGAAATAGTTTACCTTCAGTCCTGTTCGCTGCTCCCATGTCAGTAAACTCAATTACTATCTGTTTCCAAGGGGCATCAGGTACTGGGAAACTACCTAGTCCTGCTTTGAGATTGAACAGCTTGCAAATTTCACAAGATTGCACAAAATATTTTATTGTGTCTTTTAGGTGGGGGTGCCACCAGTGTTGTGAAATGAGCGCTGTTACTTTTGAGCTAGCACAGTGAGCTCTACTGTGTGCTTCTTGACATAGCAAATTTAGTAGTCCAGTTTGAGCTACTATTTTGCCTTTATGATTCCAGCAGCGTCCTGTGGAATCTTTTTTTTTTCGTTCCATGCTTGCTTTTCAGATGGTGCCGCTGCTTTGTGAAGTTCTTTAATGTTTTCTAAAAATAATTCTCGTTGTGATTTTTCCTCCAATGTTTTCTGAGACATCTGGTTAAATGCAGTATACCCTGCTTTTGTTTTTGCTGCCTTATCTGCCGCATTGTTGCCTCTCGCTACTCTCCCATCTCCCTTTTGATGTCCTCTGCACTCGACTCTAGCAACTTGTTTTGGTTCAAGTATGGCATAATATAGTTCGAGTAATTGATTCAAGTGTTTAACCGGGGTGCCTGCTGAGGTCACAAAGCCTTTCCTTTTCCAGTGACACATGTCTGGTTTAGAGGCATGTCTTTAACTGTAAAAACTGTTTTTATTTCACTAATTTATTCAATGTTTATTGTTAGATTAATTAATATTTATCTGCAGGGTTAGAATTTGCTAATAGTATTAATATAGTGTTCAGCTGACTTGACTTGACTTGTTATGACTCAGACTTACTCCTAATAATCTAACTCACTTTAAACCTTTATATAAAGCACGTTGCTGCTCTGTTAAGATAACAGATCCATTGATTCATAGATCTGCTGCAGTTAAATAGTTAAATGGTTTAATGAGATCAATTATAAATACTGATGATAAATATTAACTCAGAATTGGTGAAAATAAGCAGAGGAGAAGTATTTAGATCAGCTAAATTTTAAGTCATGTTACTGTGATCTCTAACACAATAAAGGCTAACCTTTAATGCTTTAAGATGGTAAGAAACTGTCTGACACCTATCTGCCTGACCTTGCTGTTAAATCCCGATATTTTCTAATATGTCATATGGTCTGACTGTCCGGTCTCAGACCTGCTTCAGGTGGAAATCATAAAGTCTCAATTTGTAGAACATCTTTTGTTCAGGCAGTTTTTCAATTAAAGGATCAAAGATTTAAATGCTATGTTTGTTTGTCTGACTTTTTAAGAGAGCTGTTAAATCTTAATTCAACAACAAACTGGTTCTAATGTTTAGTTTTAAACAGTCTGTTCTTCCTGGATTTATTTTGGACATTGTATTGCTTCTTATCTCTTCACTGTAATACTTGCATTGAAAAGCGGTTTTCAGATTGTCCATTCAATGTGGTATTTCTCCCATTCAAATTTATTTAAAAATAAATTAATTATTGAATTGATGATAAATGCTCTAGTAAAAACTTCCATTATCATTGTAAATTTTTTGACTAAATAACTATATGTAACTCTGGTACTCTTTAAGTACAGGCCCATGATCAATCAGAATCTGTCCTCACTCTCAGGGCTGAATGGGGGAAGAAGGAAGCAGGGTTGGGATGAGATCATCTTAGGGTGAGAGCATTTATGACAAAGCTAAGGATATCTAACCTTTTCTTTTCCAATTACACATGTCCACATGTACAGCCTAAGCTGTTTATGCTGAATCTGTATAAATGGTCAGTTTTTTATTTTGCTAAATGGCATGCTTCTGTTATTGAGTGTGATGTTAGGAAGATGTGTCTTATCTGCTAGTGTAGTAGGATGTGTCCCTGGAAAAGATGACGTTGTGTCTGGCACGTGCTGTGGTAGAGGTGCAGAGGACTGCGTCTGAATAGAGAATTTAACTTCTCCAAAAAAAATACTGACAGTCTGCAAGAAATGTTACTGCTCTTTTTTTCGTCTTTTTCTGCCCTTGCTTTCTGCAATAAACCTGCCCCGGTAGCTGAGAGTAGCTGCCCCGGTATATATCCCCATACCCCTCTCCCTTTTGGCTCCTGTACACAGCACACACTCACACATGAAGGGTTTTGGGGGCGTGTGTGTTCTGTGGGGTGTAGTGGATGGGGCCACGTAGGTGGTCCCCTTGGCTGCACTCTGCAGTTCCCCGCCCCTGTTTTATTTACACCTTAGACATCACTACTTATCAAACACACACACACACATTAGGTCTTGCGGGGTGGTTGCACTGAGTGGCATCTGGTGGGCGGGGCTCTTTGGGTATGTAGGCTGCCCAGAGGGCCGCGCTCCCAGTTCTACAAGGTTGGCTGCCCCTCAATTTTAATCGCTCACTATTAGAAAATATTGAAGAGCCAGAAGGGTGAGGGGAGGGGTCTTCTCATACCCCTGCTTCCTGGTTGCTGCTCGGGCAGGAGTGGCCAGGAGGAATTAATTATTCTGCTGGTTCAAGGTCTGTGGTGGCTGGGGGGCTGCTGGCCCCCTGGTGTGCCCGCTGCGCTACACCCCAGCGGAGTCAAGGGAGGGAGGACGTGTGGATGTATGGGACGTGAAAGTGTGTGTGGTGATGATTGGGCCTGGGTCTGGGACTTGCTGTCGCCTGGCCTTCCTGTGCTTCTCCCAATGGGGGGGCGGCGTTGCCTCTCCCCACTGCTCGCGACTTCACCCACCTGTGGGCACGTCTTGACTCCCAGGGCACTTGGCCAGGGGCGCTGGGGCAGGCGCTGACCCACTGTGTGGCTGTCTGGGGCGCTTGGCCCTCCCAGGTATTGGGTGGGGCCTCTAACGGGGGGTATTGGGGCGCTCGGGCTCCTGGGGCCCGGGTCCGGTGCATGGCCCATGTCTGGGCGGCTTGGGCCTGGCGGGATCGGTGGGCTGTTGCCCCTGGCTCCCGGAGGGCCTCTGCCCTATGCTTATGGGGGCTCTGTCCGGGGGCTTCCTCTGCTGTCTACTGGGTGTATGCGTGGTTGTCCCTGCGGTGGGCATCCTGGGTTCTGTGCTCCGTGGGGGCTGCCGGTGGCCTGGGTCTTGTGGCCCTCTCTGCCTGCTTCTGATTGCTTGGGGGGGCTGTGGATTGTGGCCGTGTACACTTATACACTCATAACTCAGCACGGTTATCATGTAGGTCCTGTGCCATGGGTCTCGCATGTTCTCACACACACACACACACACAACACACATTCATTAGTCCAGTAGCAGTTGATGTATTACCATGTCGCCTCAGGTCATCTATATCCACAGTTGTGTTGTATGCGATTGCCACTACTTGTGCTTGTTTTTGTTTGTTTGTGTGTTTGTTTGTTCTCTGCTTGTCTGCTTTCAGGTGTTCCTGGTAGACAATAGTCTCTCTAGATGCAGAAAAAGCATTTGATCGAGTGAACTGGAAATTTTTATTTACAGCATTAAACAAATTCGGGTTTGGGTCACACTTCATCAACTGGATAAGGATATTATATAGCTCCCCAAATGCAAGTGTCAGGACTAATGATCAAACTTCTCCAAGCTTCAGTCTGCAGAGAGGTGGAAGACAGGGTTGCCCACTTTCTCCCTCACTTTTTGCTATTTTCATCGAACCTTTAGCAGCTGCTATCAGACAAGATAGAAATATTAAAGGCATCCAACCCCAAAATATTGAGCATAAAATAAGTCTTTATGCTGATGATGTATTACTTTTCCTCCAGAACTCACAGACGTCTCTCACTCACACGATCACACTCTTAAATAAATTCTCAGCACTTTCTGACTACTCTATCAATTGGTCTAAGACCACAGTTCTGCCCATTAACTGTAGGGTCCAGAATATACCTGCGATCACTTTACAGTCAGGAAATATTAGATATTTAGGCATAAACATTTCCTCCAGGCTCTCAGAGCTAACAAAGCTAAATTATGTGCAATTATTAAAGACAGTAGAGGACGATCTCTCTCGTTGGAAGTCCTTACCTATATCACTTATGGGGAGAGTTACAACCATTAAAATGATGATACTATCAAAAGTTAACTATTTGTTCTCAATGATCCCCATAAAACCATCTGCTACTTGGTTTAAGTCACTAGATTCATGCATCTCCAAATTTCTGTGGAAAAACAAACCATCACGTATTAGTTTAAAAACGCTACAGAAAACCAAGGAAAGTGGTGGATTAGATTTACCTCATTTTCAGCACTATTCCTTAGCCAATAGGTTACAGTATATATAAAACATAGTTTGCACCTAGCCCAATAGATTAACCATTGATATATATAGAACAAGCATTGTGGGATAATCTGGAAATCTCTGACCTGCCACTTATTAGTCAAAACGTAAAAAAATCACAAATGTTTTAAAAGCATTAACATCAGCACCTCTCTGACAGCCTGGTGGGAATTTCTTAAAATAACAAAGTCTTCACATGTCCCGTGTAAGCTTACACCCATCTGGAACAATCCTGACATCCTGCAAAACAAAAAAATGCTAAACTTTCCTCTGTGGAAGATCAAAGGAATCAAACATCTGGAACATATAATCCAAAATGGAACATTTATTTAATTTGATGAGCTCATATCACAACATGAGATAGGCAGCAATAATTTCCTAGAATATCAACAACTTAAGTCTATAATAACAAAGAAATATATCTTCCACCAACCAGACTTACAACTCCCGATTAGGGTAGCAGAGTTTCTAAGCATCTGCATCCCAAAACTACTATCAAAAATATATAAATTATTATCTAAGATAGATGACACAATGTCTCTACCATCCTCAAAATGGGAGTGAGATTTATATATTAGTTCTAGTCATAGCTTCTGGCCACAAACATGTTTGAACACCTTTAGAATGACTCGAAATCCTAATTTACAGCTCATACAATACAAAATTCTTCATAGAACACACTATACAGGACAAAGGATGTTCAGGATGGGTCTAACACACTCAAACATCTGCTCACATTGCACAGATAACACACCTGATGATTATGCACACGCTTTGTGGTTTTGTGCGCCTGTCCAGAAGTTCTGGTTTGAAGTCTGTACGGACCTTTCAACATGGCTAAAGTGTAGCATTCCTGCATGCCCCACACTGTGCATACTGGGTGACTTAGACAACATCAACATGGAAATGAACTCAGCACACATGGTCCTCACAGTGTTGTTAGCCCGATTTTTTCATTGGAAGCCCAAGAATAAGCTGGAGAAATCGTTTATTAAAAAAGTATTTATTAGTGGTCACAAGTAGAGTATATTGCAGCGCTGGACTCGGAGTGCCAGAGCTCCCGCAGGAAATCCGTCAGGCCGAGACCCGTTATCCGGAAACATGTCATATTTCTTGTCAGAGTATAATTGGCCAGTTTTGAGTGGCATGATCAGGCCAGCTGCTGTCCTTGTTGTGTTCTTTGGATGTGATAAACAATGTGTGTGTATGTGTGAGTGCTGTTTTAGGTGTCTAATGTACCAGACCTATCTGCCCTAATAGAGATGTTTTGTCTGACCCAGTTGTTTATGTCATTCTAAGGTCTTGGACCATTTAAGGTCATCTGTTGTGCAGTATGAGCAGAGTGGAAAAGTACCAGCTAGGAACATAGGTCATTTAGTAAAATACAGAAAATGAATTTATAATTTCTAAGAACAAAGCCAATTATAACAACTCCCCCTTTTGACATGATTTAATCATGTCAACTAAATGAGGTAGGAATGTTATATTCTGTATTGTGTCACACCTGTTAGCGGCAGCCAACTTAGCAGGTCCCCAAACTGCAAGTGGCCAACTACCTTGAGGTGCAGCACAACCAGACAGGAGATTCTTGTTATCCCCCTTTTGATATAACTTCATTATGTGAGCTGTTATGTGTAAGCTGTTCTTCTTTGCAATTATCAGCAGCAAGCAAGTTTTCATTGCATATGCATGTGTAAAATAATTGTAATGCGTTAGCTAAACCTTTCTGTATCAGGAGTGTTTATCATGATGCTGGGAACAGAACCTCTTTCCCAGAATAGTTCAACCTTCATTACTCAACTGATCATAACTCTGCAATGAGCACATTTCTTAAAAGCTATAAGTATCACGCCTGTACGTGTATGCAAGGAATAAATTAATAAATGTTTCAATATGTCTTAAAATTAGTGTGTGTATGTGGCCCCAAACCCAATCTCTGTGTAGAATCTTAGTTCATTTTGGCCCAAAACTATATGTGGTTTAAGCAGTGGCAAGACCCTGCTCACCCATAAGTACCATTACAACACATAACAATAATTAACTAAGCTACAACAATTCATAAAATATTGAAACTCAAAAAGTGCTTAAGGCAATTAACATTACCATCAGGATCGTCCACTGTTCGCAGCGAATAGGAGCGAAAAACCCGATGGCTGATATCCGGGAAAATTCTCCTATGGCCCCATTCCCCCTTGGCGACCGACCACTTAATTACCTTTCAGTGCCTAAGGTCCCGCTCCGAACAGCCGATTCACACCAATGGCAATGGACATATGTATGAATTCCTATGATTAGTAATTGGTCTACTTAAAATCATTAAACTAAAGAGGAACATCACAAAACACAAAACAATGCAGTACAGACATTTAAACATGACTTGAATATGAAGATATGACCCTGTTGAGAACAGATGAGTAATGATAGATGTAGTGTAAAAACTAACAATTTCTTTTGAGTGAAAATTTTATGATAACATTGTGCAGAGTGGTGTAGTGCAGCTCAGTCTCTTGTGGTCCAATCCTGTCACTGCTTGGTGTTTGGTTGTCCTTCTGGCTGAACCTCAGTTCAGCAGTCTGAGCTAACTAGGAAGGAGAGGTTACCAGCACTTCACTTCCACAAAGGGGTCTTTACCACCCGTTTTCCCTAACTAATCTTTTTCTTTGGGACAATTAAGGAGATAATTCAGATTATTTTGTTGACAGTGGTTGAAGGTTGTATGGTTGTTCAACCATTATCTTGGCATGATGATCGTGCCTCCCAGAATTTCAGACTGACGTCTTGTCAGTCACTTGGCTGTGAGTCCTTTAGAGGTTCTGCTGCAGATGCAGTTAATTTAAGCTGTGGATGAATGTTAGCAGGAGAGAGAACTGAGCAGCACAACATGTCATTTTCACAATGTTTTATATTCAGGAATTGCCTTTTAACAGGTTCAATCCCAGTATTCATTGGTCGACAAATTAAGTTTTCATATGAACCCCAAACAAAAACAAATAAATAAACCGAAAAAAATAAATAAATAAATGAAATGAAAAACAAAACAACTGGCCAGTTGAAGACAAAGACAAAACACAAGACAACATAGAACAAAAGACAAAAGGAAGACAAAGACTCACTGAATTTTGGGAAAATCTTGAGAAGTGTTAGTAAACTATGATTAATTGTTGTATCTCCACCCCCCCGATGAGACTTAGTCTCATCCGTATGTTAGTTCTGCTGAACTCTTCCACTGCAGTTTCTGCTCCTGTGTTGCTGCTGCAGGACAGAAATGTTTGTGGTTAGAGTTCATTTTGGGAGCAGCACAGCATCAAGAAAGCAGCCATTTCTTCTCAATGAGTAACTGATTAACCTTTTTGGGATAAATATTGTCTGTCCTCTTAATTCAGCTCAGAGTGCGTTTGATAAAATTTCAGCACGATCTGCTTAATTCTCACTTGTTACTTTATACTAAATTCTATTTAATTCTTACCAGTGGCTGTGTTTCGTGATGCTGAGCCATCCACAGACAGTTCAGGATCAGCATTAAGTTTTTTCTGCTCCATTTGAATTAGAAACACTTCATGGGGTACCAACAGTGTGACATCAGAGTTTCTTATAACATCACATGATACAATAACATATTTCCATACAAATTAGAATCAAAGACAAAGGTTTATTCTATTTTTCTATTTGTCTCAATTCCTCATTTATTTATTTTTTAGATGAGCCATGTGGCCTTGTGCTGCTAAATTTTTCCTTAGCAGTGCCACAGCATCGTGCTTGTGTTCAGATCTTTGGTTGGTTATTGATCACTGTTATCTTGCATGCATGCTTTGAACTAAGGGCCAGGATTCTTGATATTATTTTGTAATATTTTTTTAAATTTTTTTTTTCCTGGTAGCAGTTTTGGAATGTTAGCTAAATTGTTCAGGATCATTCTTGTTTTTTCTTGACATGAATTAGGCCTTCAATCGTGCAGTTCAAAGCTCTGTGCTTTACCTTACTTCGAGCAGCTCTGCCTCAGTTTATTATGTTTTACTTAATCTTTACTTCTTCCTTCCAGTATGTGTGGATGTATGTGGGTGTATGTGTACGTATAGATGTGCGCGTGTGTGTATGTGTGTCTATATGTGGCCTTGGGTTTCACTACTTTGTTTTATTTTCTTCTATCATTTTCTTGTATGAAAAGTGTTATGAAAATAAAGTTTGATTGATTGATTGATTGATTGCACCAGATTAAACAACTTGGGTCATCTCCCATGTAAATTCTCGAATGAACCAGAACACATGATTAAAACTGTTCTCACAGAACATTTTATTCATCCCATTCATATCTTTTTCGTTCGACCAACATGTCATGACTGAGCACAGATCGGATTGTACCTTGTATCTTGTTTCTCAATAAATTGTAATTGAAGTGGGTTGTTGCCATTTTCCAGAGATCTTTTAGTCACCTGGTGTGGAGTGGTGGGAAGAGAGGGTAGGTCCAGATTACTGTTGTAGTTCTTTGTAACTTGAGCTTTTAATGTCTGACTTTCACACAGGAGAGGTGTGAAAATTAGTTATTGTAACCTTTATTGTTTCTGCTACTGTGGTTCTACAGTCTAGTCTCCACAGTGGTGTTTTCCTTTGGTTTCATCGTCAGTGGTCTGTTCAGTCTCTGATAGAGTTTTAGTCCCCGTGGTCTAGTCTTTGTCAGCAGGTGAGGTTCCTAAGTCAGTCCAGACCTCAGTTAATGTTCTTTCGGTAGAATCTTGAGCCTGAGTACAGTGATCCTTGTGGATCCAGTTACTCAGTCTATTCTCAGTCAACCATACCTTTACACAATGTGTTGTAGCTTCTGCGTCCTGTCCATATAGGAGAGGACCAGTTAAGTTTGTTCACTTTCCTGGTCCTGTTCCTTGCTGAGATATACTCATCACCGTGTTATTCAGTTGTTTCACATACACACAAGTTTCCATACTGTAGTACAACAAGGGGTGAGCCTGTTGGTGCAGTTGTAAATGGACAGGGTGTTTCCTCCCTGTCATGACCTCATGTGGGACAACATGACAACATTCATGGTGGCATTTGGAGTAAATCTTAGGCTAACACAATACGTAGAGCTTCAGCCCAGGTTAACTGTGTGTCTGCACAGACTTCTTTTCGGCCTTTTTGATGGTTCTATTTGCTCTTTTCACTAGTCCTTGTAAAGCTGGGTGAGAGACTGCACCGAGCTTATGTGTAATTCCAGACAATTTTTCCACTTCCACTTCTCCTAGTTCTTCATTGGAGAAGTGAGTACCATTATCTGATCTTATCACTTCTGGTACCCCAAATCTTGGAATAATTTCTCTTGTAAGCCATTTAATGACTTCTTTTCCTTTTTCGGTTTTAGTAGGTGTGGCTTCTACCCATCTAGAAAATGGAGCTACACACACTAGAAGAAATAGTTTACCTTCAGTCCTGTTCGCTGCTCCCATGTCAGTAAACTCAATTACTATCTGTTTCCAAGGGGCATCAGGTACTGGGAAACTACCTAGTCCTGCTTTGAGATTGAACAGCTTGCAAATTTCACAAGATTGCACAAAATATTTTATTGTGTCTTTTAGGTGTGGGTGCCACCAGTGTTGTGAAATGAGCGCTGTTACTTTTGAGCTAGCACAGTGAGCTCTACTGTGTGCTTCTTGACATAGCCAATTTAGTAGTCCAGTTTGAGCTACTATTTTGCCTTCATGATTCCAGCAGCGTCCTGTGGAATCTTTTTTTTTTCGTTCCATGCTTGCTTTTCAGATGGTGCCGCTGCTTTGTGAAGTTCTTTAATGTTTTCTAAACATAATTCTCATTGTGATTTTTCCTCCAATGTTTTCTGAGACATCTGGTTAAATGCAGTATACCCTGCTTTTGTTTTTGCTGCCTTATCTGCCGCATTGTTGCCTCTAGCTACTCTCCCATTTCCCTTTTGATGTCCTCTGCACTCGACTCTAGCAACTTGTTTTGGTTCAAGTATGGCATAATATAGTTCGAGTAATTGATTCAAGTGTTTAACCGGGGTGCCTGCTGAGGTCACAAAGCCTTTCCTTTTCCAGTGACACATGTCTGGTTTAGAGGCATGTCTTTAACTGTAAACACTGTTTTTATTTCACTAATTTATTCAATGTTTATTGTTAGATTAATTAATATTTATCTGCAGGGTTAGAATTTGCTAATAGTATTAATATAGTGTTCAGCTGACTTGACTTGACTTGTTATGACTCAGACTTACTGCAGCTGTCTTTAAATTTCTTTTAGAGGTTTCTTCTTCAAGAAACTCTTTGGTGATATCTGACTCTCGTTGTGCCTTTTATTGCCGTGTTTTTGTTAATTTCCTAATAATCTAACTCACTTTAAACCTTTATATAAAGCACGTTGCTGCTCTGTTAAGATAACAGATCCATTGATTCATAGATCTGCTGCAGTTAAATAGTTAAATGGTTTAATGAGATCAATTATAAATACTGATGATAAATATTAACTCAGAATTGGTGAAAATAAGCAGAGGAGAAGTATTTAGATCAGCTAAATTTTAAGTCATGTTACTGTGATCTCTAACACAATAAAGGCTAACCTTTAATGCTTTAAGATGGTAAGAAACTGTCTGACACCTATCTGCCTGACCTTGCTGTTAAATCCCGATATTTTCTAATATGTCATATGTCCGGTCTCAGACCTGCTTCAGGTGGAAATCATAAAGTCTCAATTTGTAGAACATCTTTTGTTCAGGCAGTTTTTCAATTAAAGGATCAAAGATTTAAATGCTATGTCTCTTGTAAGCCATTTAATGACTTCTTTTCCTTTTTCGGTTTTAGTAGGTGTGGCTTCTATCCATCTAGAAAAGGGAGCTACACACACTAGAAGAAATAGTTTACCTTCAGTCCTGTTCGCTGCTCCCATGTCAGTAAACTCAATTACTATCTGTTTCCAAGGGGCATCAGGTACTGGGAAACTACCTAGTCCTGCTTTGAGATTGAACAGCTTGCAAATTTCACAAGATTGCACAAAATATTTTATTGTGTCTTTTAGGTGTGGGTGCCACCAGTGTTGTGAAATGAGCGCTGTTACTTTTGAGCTAGCACAGTGAGCTCTACTGTGTGCTTCTTGACATAGCCAATTTAGTAGTCCAGTTTGAGCTACTATTTTGCCTTCATGATTCCAGCAGCGTCCTGTGGAATCTTTTTTTTTTCGTTCCATGCTTGCTTTTCAGATGGTGCCGCTGCTTTGTGAAGTTCTTTAATGTTTTCTAAACATAATTCTCATTGTGATTTTTCCTCCAATGTTTTCTGAGACATCTGGTTAAATGCAGTATACCCTGCTTTTGTTTTTGCTGCCTTATCTGCCGCATTGTTGCCTCTAGCTACTCTCCCATTTCCCTTTTGATGTCCTCTGCACTCGACTCTAGCAACTTGTTTTGGTTCAAGTATGGCATAATATAGTTCGAGTAATTGATTCAAGTGTTTAACCGGGGTGCCTGCTGAGGTCACAAAGCCTTTCCTTTTCCAGTGACACATGTCTGGTTTAGAGGCATGTCTTTAACTGTAAACACTGTTTTTATTTCACTAATTTATTCAATGTTTATTGTTAGATTAATTAATATTTATCTGCAGGGTTAGAATTTGCTAATAGTATTAATATAGTGTTCAGCTGACTTGACTTGACTTGTTATGACTCAGACTTACTGCAGCTGTCTTTAAATTTCTTTTAGAGGTTTCTTCTTCAAGAAACTCATTGGTGATATCTGACTCTCGTTGTGCCTTTTATTGCCGTGTTTTTGTTAATTTCCTAATAATCTAACTCACTTTAAACCTTTATATAAAGCACGTTGCTGCTCTGTTAAGATAACAGATCCATTGATTCATAGATCTGCTGCAGTTAAATAGTTAAATGGTTTAATGAGATCAATTATAAATACTGATGATAAATATTAACTCAGAATTGGTGAAAATAAGCAGAGGAGAAGTATTTAGATCAGCTAAATTTTAAGTCATGTTACTGTGATCTCTAACACAATAAAGGCTAACCTTTAATGCTTTAAGATGGTAAGAAACTGTCTGACACCTATCTGCCTGACCTTGCTGTTAAATCCCGATATTTTCTAATATGTCATATGTCCGGTCTCAGACCTGCTTCAGGTGGAAATCATAAAGTCTCAATTTGTAGAACATCTTTTGTTCAGGCAGTTTTTCAATTAAAGTATCAAAGATTTAAATGCTATGTCTCTTGTAAGCCATTTAATGACTTCTTTTCCTTTTTCGGTTTTAGTAGGTGTGGCTTCTATCCATCTAGAAAAGGGAGCTACACACACTAGAAGAAATAGTTTACCTTCAGTCCTGTTCGCTGCTCCCATGTCAGTAAACTCAATTACTATCTGTTTCCAAGGGGCATCAGGTACTGGGAAACTACCTAGTCCTGCTTTGAGATTGAACAGCTTGCAAATTTCACAAGATTGCACAAAATATTTTATTGCGTCTTTTAGGTGGGGGTGCCACCAGTGTTGTGAAATGAGCGCTGTTACTTTTGAGCTAGCACAGTGAGCTCTACTGTGTGCTTCTTGACATAGCAAATTTAGTAGTCCAGTTTGAGCTACTATTTTGCCTTTATGATTCCAGCAGCGTCCTGTGGAATCTTTTTTTTTTCGTTCCATGCTTGCTTTTCAGATGGTGCCGCTGCTTTGTGAAGTTCTTTAATGTTTTCTAAAAATAATTCTCGTTGTGATTTTTCCTCCAATGTTTTCTGAGACATCTGGTTAAATGCAGTATACCCTGCTTTTGTTTTTGCTGCCTTATCTGCCGCATTGTTGCCTCTTGCTACTCTCCCATCTCCCTTTTGATGTCCTCTGCACTCGACTCTAGCAACTTGTTTTGGTTCAAGTATGGCATAATATAGTTCGAGTAATTGATTCAAGTGTTTAACCGGGGTGCCTGCTGAGGTCACAAAGCCTTTCCTTTTCCAGTGACACATGTCTGGTTTAGAGGCATGTCTTTAACTGTAAACACTGTTTTTATTTCACTAATTTATTCAATGTTTATTGTTAGATTAATTAATATTTATCTGCAGGGTTAGAATTTGCTAATAGTATTAATATAGTGTTCAGCTGTACAGCTCTCTGGTTGCTGTGGCTATTTTTAAATGTGCCATGAAAACAAACCTTGACTTGACTTGTTATGACTCAGACTTACTGCAGCTGTCTTTAAATTTCTTTTAGAGTTTTCTTCTTCAAGAAACTCATTGGTGATATCTGACTCTCGTTGTGCCTTTTATTGCCGTGTTTTTGTTAATTTCCTAATAATCTAACTCACTTTAAACCTTTATATAAAGCATGTTGCTGCTCTGTTAAGATAACAGATCCATTGATTCATAGATCTGCTGCAGTTAAATAGTTAAATGGTTTAATGAGATCAATTATAAATACTGATGATAAATATTAACTCAGAATTGGTGAAAATAAGCAGAGGAGAAGTATTTAGATCAGCTAAATTTTAAGTCATGTTACTGTGATCTCTAACACAATAAAGGCTAACCTTTAATGCTTTAAGATGGTAAGAAACTGTCTGATACCTATCTGCCTGACCTTGCTGTTAAATCCCGATATTTTCTAATATGTCATATGGTCTGACTGTCCGGTTTCAGACCTGCTTCAGGTGGAAATCATAAAGTCTCAATTTGTAGAACATCTTTTGTTCAGGCAGTTTTTCAATTAAAGGATCAAAGATTTAATTGCTATGTCTCTTGTAAGCCATTTAATGACTTCTTTTCCTTTTTCGGTTTTAGTAGGTGTGGCTTCTATCCATCTAGAAAAGGGAGCTACACACACTAGAAGAAATAGTTTACCTTCAGTCCTGTTCGCTGCTCCCATGTCAGTAAACTCAATTACTATCTGTTTCCAAGGGGCATCAGGTACTGGGAAACTACCTAGTCCTGCTTTGAGATTGAACAGCTTGCAAATTTCACAAGATTGCACAAAATATTTTATTGTGTCTTTTAGGTGGGGGTGCCACCAGTGTTGTGAAATGAGCGCTGTTACTTTTGAGCTAGCACAGTGAGCTCTACTGTGTGCTTCTTGACATAGCAAATTTAGTAGTCCAGTTTGAGCTACTATTTTGCCTTTATGATTCCAGCAGCGTCCTGTGGAATCTTTTTTTTTTCGTTCCATGCTTGCTTTTCAGATGGTGCCGCTGCTTTGTGAAGTTCTTTAATGTTTTCTAAAAATAATTCTCGTTGTGATTTTTCCTCCAATGTTTTCTGAGACATCTGGTTAAATGCAGTATACCCTGCTTTTGTTTTTGCTGCCTTATCTGCCGCATTGTTGCCTCTCGCTACTCTCCCATCTCCCTTTTGATGTCCTCTGCACTCGACTCTAGCAACTTGTTTTGGTTCAAGTATGGCATAATATAGTTCGAGTAATTGATTCAAGTGTTTAACCGGGGTGCCTGCTGAGGTCACAAAGCCTTTCCTTTTCCAGTGACACATGTCTGGTTTAGAGGCATGTCTTTAACTGTAAAAACTGTTTTTATTTCACTAATTTATTCAATGTTTATTGTTAGATTAATTAATATTTATCTGCAGGGTTAGAATTTGCTAATAGTATTAATATAGTGTTCAGCTGACTTGACTTGACTTGTTATGACTCAGACTTACTCCTAATAATCTAACTCACTTTAAACCTTTATATAAAGCACGTTGCTGCTCTGTTAAGATAACAGATCCATTGATTCATAGATCTGCTGCAGTTAAATAGTTAAATGGTTTAATGAGATCAATTATAAATACTGATGATAAATATTAACTCAGAATTGGTGAAAATAAGCAGAGGAGAAGTATTTAGATCAGCTAAATTTTAAGTCATGTTACTGTGATCTCTAACACAATAAAGGCTAACCTTTAATGCTTTAAGATGGTAAGAAACTGTCTGTCACCTATCTGCCTGACCTTGCTGTTAAATCCCGATATTTTCTAATATGTCATATGGTCTGACTGTCCGGTCTCAGACCTGCTTCAGGTGGAAATCATAAAGTCTCAATTTGTAGAACATCTTTTGTTCAGGCAGTTTTTCAATTAAAGGATCAAAGATTTAAATGCTATGTTTGTTTGTCTGACTTTTTAAGAGAGCTGTTAAATCTTAATTCAACAACAAACTGGTTCTAATGTTTAGTTTTAAACAGTCTGTTCTTCCTGGATTTATTTTGGACATTGTATTGCTTCTTATCTCTTCACTGTAATACTTGCATTGAAAAGCGGTTTTCAGATTGTCCATTCAATGTGGTATTTCTCCCATTCAAATTTATTTAAAAATAAATTAATTATTGAATTGATGATAAATGCTCTAGTAAAAACTTCCATTATCATTGTAAATTTTTTGACTAAATAACTATATGTAACTCTGGTACTCTTTAAGTACAGGCCCATGATCAATCAGAATCTGTCCTCACTCTCAGGGCTGAATGGGGGAAGAAGGAAGCAGGGTTGGGATGAGATCATCTTAGGGTGAGAGCATTTATGACAAAGCTAAGGATATCTAACCTTTTCTTTTCCAATTACACATGTCCACATGTACAGCCTAAGCTGTTTATGCTGAATCTGTATAAATGGTCAGTTTTTTATTTTGCTAAATGGCATGCTTCTGTTATTGAGTGTGATGTTAGGAAGATGTGTCTTATCTGCTAGTGTAGTAGGATGTGTCCCTGGAAAAGATGACGTTGTGTCTGGCACGTGCTGTGGTAGAGGTGCAGAGGACTGCGTCTGAATAGAGAATTTAACTTCTCCAAAAAAAATACTGACAGTCTGCAAGAAATGTTACTGCTCTTTTTTTCGTCTTTTTCTGCCCTTGCTTTCTGCAATAAACCTGCCCCGGTAGCTGAGAGTAGCTGCCCCGGTATATATCCCCATACCCCTCTCCCTTTTGGCTCCTGTACACAGCACACACTCACACATGAAGGGTTTTGGGGGCGTGTGTGTTCTGTGGGGTGTAGTGGATGGGGCCACGTAGGTGGTCCCCTTGGCTGCACTCTGCAGTTCCCCGCCCCTGTTTTATTTACACCTTAGACATCACTACTTATCAAACACACACACACACATTAGGTCTTGCGGGGTGGTTGCACTGAGTGGCATCTGGTGGGCGGGGCTCTTTGGGTATGTAGGCTGCCCAGAGGGCCGCGCTCCCAGTTCTACAAGGTTGGCTGCCCCTCAATTTTAATCGCTCACTATTAGAAAATATTGAAGAGCCAGAAGGGTGAGGGGAGGGGTCTTCTCATACCCCTGCTTCCTGGTTGCTGCTCGGGCAGGAGTGGCCAGGAGGAATTAATTATTCTGCTGGTTCAAGGTCTGTGGTGGCTGGGGGGCTGCTGGCCCCCTGGTGTGCCCACTGCGCTACACCCCAGCGGAGTCAAGGGAGGGAGGACGTGTGGATGTATGGGACGTGAAAGTGTGTGTGGTGATGATTGGGCCTGGGTCTGGGACTTGCTGTCGCCTGGCCTTCCTGTGCTTCTCCCAATGGGGGGGCGGCGTTGCCTCTCCCCACTGCTCGCGACTTCACCCACCTGTGGGCACGTCTTGACTCCCAGGGCACTTGGCCAGGGGCGCTGGGGCAGGCGCTGACCCACTGTGTGGCTGTCTGGGGCGCTTGGCCCTCCCAGGTATTGGGTGGGGCCTCTAACGGGGGGTATTGGGGCGCTCGGGCTCCTGGGGCCCGGGTCCGGTGCATGGCCCATGTCTGGGCGGCTTGGGCCTGGCGGGATCGGTGGGCTGTTGCCCCTGGCTCCCGGAGGGCCTCTGCCCTATGCTTATGGGGGCTCTGTCCGGGGGCTTCCTCTGCTGTCTACTGGGTGTATGCGTGGTTGTCCCTGCGGTGGGCATCCTGGGTTCTGTGCTCCGTGGGGGCTGCCGGTGGCCTGGGTCTTGTGGCCCTCTCTGCCTGCTTCTGATTGCTTGGGGGGGCTGTGGATTGTGGCCGTGTACACTTATACACTCATAACTCAGCACGGTTATCATGTAGGTCCTGTGCCATGGGTCTCGCATGTTCTCACACACACACACACACACAACACACATTCATTAGTCCAGTAGCAGTTGATGTATTACCATGTCGCCTCAGGTCATCTATATCCACAGTTGTGTTGTATGCGATTGCCACTACTTGTGCTTGTTTTTGTTTGTTTGTGTGTTTGTTTGTTCTCTGCTTGTCTGCTTTCAGGTGTTCCTGGTAGACAATAGTCTCTCTAGATGCAGAAAAAGCATTTGATCGAGTGAACTGGAAATTTTTATTTACAGCATTAAACAAATTCGGGTTTGGGTCACACTTCATCAACTGGATAAGGATATTATATAGCTCCCCAAATGCAAGTGTCAGGACTAATGATCAAACTTCTCCAAGCTTCAGTCTGCAGAGAGGTGGAAGACAGGGTTGCCCACTTTCTCCCTCACTTTTTGCTATTTTCATCGAACCTTTAGCAGCTGCTATCAGACAAGATAGAAATATTAAAGGCATCCAACCCCAAAATATTGAGCATAAAATAAGTCTTTATGCTGATGATGTATTACTTTTCCTCCAGAACTCACAGACGTCTCTCACTCACACGATCACACTCTTAAATAAATTCTCAGCACTTTCTGACTACTCTATCAATTGGTCTAAGACCACAGTTCTGCCCATTAACTGTAGGGTCCAGAATATACCTGCGATCACTTTACAGTCAGGAAATATTAGATATTTAGGCATAAACATTTCCTCCAGGCTCTCAGAGCTAACAAAGCTAAATTATGTGCAATTATTAAAGACAGTAGAGGACGATCTCTCTCGTTGGAAGTCCTTACCTATATCACTTATGGGGAGAGTTACAACCATTAAAATGATGATACTATCAAAAGTTAACTATTTGTTCTCAATGATCCCCATAAAACCATCTGCTACTTGGTTTAAGTCACTAGATTCATGCATCTCCAAATTTCTGTGGAAAAACAAACCATCACGTATTAGTTTAAAAACGCTACAGAAAACCAAGGAAAGTGGTGGATTAGATTTACCTCATTTTCAGCACTATTCCTTAGCCAATAGGTTACAGTATATATAAAACATAGTTTGCACCTAGCCCAATAGATTAACCATTGATATATATAGAACAAGCATTGTGGGATAATCTGGAAATCTCTGACCTGCCACTTATTAGTCAAAACGTAAAAAAATCACAAATGTTTTAAAAGCATTAACATCAGCACCTCTCTGACAGCCTGGTGGGAATTTCTTAAAATAACAAAGTCTTCACATGTCCCGTGTAAGCTTACACCCATCTGGAATAATCCTGACATCCTGCAAAACAAAAAAATGCTAAACTTTCCTCTGTGGAAGATCAAAGGAATCAAACATCTGGAACATATAATCCAAAATGGAACATTTATTTCATTTGATGAGCTCATATCACAACATGAGATAGGCAGCAATAATTTCCTAGAATATCAACAACTTAAGTCTATAATAACAAAGAAATATATCTTCCACCAACCAGACTTACAACTCCCGATTAGGGTAGCAGAGTTTCTAAGCATCTGCATCCCAAAACTACTATCAAAAATATATAAATTATTATCTAAGATAGATGACACAATGTCTCTACCATCCTCAAAATGGGAGTGAGATTTATATATTAGTTCTAGTCATAGCTTCTGGCCACAAACATGTTTGAACACCTTTAGAATGACTCGAAATCCTAATTTACAGCTCATACAATACAAAATTCTTCATAGAACACACTATACAGGACAAAGGATGTTCAGGATGGGTCTAACACACTCAAACATCTGCTCACATTGCACAGATAACACACCTGATGATTATGCACACGCTTTGTGGTTTTGTGCGCCTGTCCAGAAGTTCTGGTTTGAAGTCTGTACGGACCTTTCAACATGGCTAAAGTGTAGCATTCCTGCATGCCCCACACTGTGCATACTGGGTGACTTAGACAACATCAACATGGAAATGAACTCAGCACACATGGTCCTCACAGTGTTGTTAGCCCGATTTTTTCATTGGAAGCCCAAGAATAAGCTGGAGAAATCGTTTATTAAAAAAGTATTTATTAGTGGTCACAAGTAGAGTATATTGCAGCGCTGGACTCGGAGTGCCAGAGCTCCCGCAGGAAATCCGTCAGGCCGAGACCCGTTATCCGGAAACATGTCATATTTCTTGTCAGAGTATAATTGGCCAGTTTTGAGTGGCATGATCAGGCCAGCTGCTGTCCTTGTTGTGTTCTTTGGATGTGATAAACAATGTGTGTGTATGTGTGAGTGCTGTTTTAGGTGTCTAATGTACCAGACCTATCTGCCCTAATAGAGATGTTTTGTCTGACCCAGTTGTTTATGTCATTCTAAGGTCTTGGACCATTTAAGGTCATCTGTTGTGCAGTATGAGCAGAGTGGAAAAGTACCAGCTAGGAACATAGGTCATTTAGTAAAATACAGAAAATGAATTTATAATTTCTAAGAACAAAGCCAATTATAACAACTCCCCCTTTTGACATGATTTAATCATGTCAACTAAATGAGGTAGGAATGTTATATTCTGTATTGTGTCACACCTGTTAGCGGCAGCCAACTTAGCAGGTCCCCAAACTGCAAGTGGCCAACTACCTTGAGGTGCAGCACAACCAGACAGGAGATTCTTGTTATCCCCCTTTTGATATAACTTCATTATGTGAGCTGTTATGTGTAAGCTGTTCTTCTTTGCAATTATCAGCAGCAAGCAAGTTTTCATTGCATATGCATGTGTAAAATAATTGTAATGCGTTAGCTAAACCTTTCTGTATCAGGAGTGTTTATCATGATGCTGGGAACAGAACCTCTTTCCCAGAATAGTTCAACCTTCATTACTCAACTGATCATAACTCTGCAATGAGCACATTTCTTAAAAGCTATAAGTATCACGCCTGTACGTGTATGCAAGGAATAAATTAATAAATGTTTCAATATGTCTTAAAATTAGTGTGTGTATGTGGCCCCAAACCCAATCTCTGTGTAGAATCTTAGTTCATTTTGGCCCAAAACTATATGTGGTTTAAGCAGTGGCAAGACCCTGCTCACCCATAAGTACCATTACAACACATAACAATAATTAACTAAGCTACAACAATTCATAAAATATTGAAACTCAAAAAGTGCTTAAGGCAATTAACATTACCATCAGGATCGTCCACTGTTCGCAGCGAATAGGAGCGAAAAACCCGATGGCTGATATCCGGGAAAATTCTCCTATGGCCCCATTCCCCCTTGGCGACCGACCACTTAATTACCTTTCAGTGCCTAAGGTCCCGCTCCGAACAGCCGATTCACACCAATGGCAAAGGACATATGTATGAATTCCTATGATTAGTAATTGGTCTACTTAAAATCATTAAACTAAAGAGGAACATCACAAAACACAAAACAATACAGTACAGACATTTAAACATGACTTGAATATGAAGATATGACCCTGTTGAGAACAGATGAGTAATGATAGATGTAGTGTAAAAACTAACAATTTCTTTTGAGTGAAAATTTTATGATAACATTGTGCAGAGTGGTGTAGTGCAGCTCAGTCTCTTGTGGTCCAATCCTGTCACTGCTTGGTGTTTGGTTGTCCTTCTGGCTGAATCTCAGTTCAGCAGTCTGAGCTAACTAGGAAGGAGAGGTTACCAGCACTTCACTTCCACAAAGGGGTCTTTACCACCCGTTTTCCCTAACTAATCTTTTTCTTTGGGACAATTAAGGAGATAATTCAGATTATTTTGTTGACAGTGGTTGAAGGTTGTATGGTTGTTCAACCATTATCTTGGCATGATGATCGTGCCTCCCAGAATTTCAGACTGACGTCTTGTCAGTCACTTGGCTGTGAGTCCTTTAGAGGTTCTGCTGCAGATGCAGTTAATTTAAGCTGTGGATGAATGTTAGCAGGAGAGAGAACTGAGCAGCACAACATGTCATTTTCACAATGTTTTATATTCAGGAATTGCCTTTTAACAGGTTCAATCCCAGTATTCATTGGTCGACAAATTAAGTTTTCATGTGAACCCCAAACAAAAACAAATAAATAAACCGAAAAAAATAAATAAATAAATGAAATGAAAAACAAAACAACTGGCCAGTTGATAGAAAACATGTTTTAGGACAGTACCTTTAGACTCACCAACCTGCTGTACAGCATTAATGTGAAATCCAGTACCATCAACCTTTTCTGTGGAAAAAACTTCAAACCATTTAGAGAACACAGCAAGACAAAGACAAAACACAAGACAACATAGAACAAAAGACAAAAGGAAGACAAAGACTCACAGAATT
The DNA here is from genome assembly GCF_036924035.1 of Leuresthes tenuis. Taxonomy (NCBI): domain Eukaryota; kingdom Metazoa; phylum Chordata; class Actinopteri; order Atheriniformes; family Atherinopsidae; genus Leuresthes; species Leuresthes tenuis. Next base: position 33,522 of record NW_027325478.1, on the reverse strand, counting down.
TTGGGAAAATCTTGAGAAGTGTTAGTAAACTATGATTAATTGTTGTATCTCCACCCCCCCGATGAGACTTAGTCTCATCCGTATGTTAGTTCTGCTGAACTCTTCCACTGCAGTTTCTGCTCCTGTGTTGCTGCTGCAGGACAGAAATGTTTGTGGTTAGAGTTCATTTTGGGAGCAGCACAGCATCAAGAAAGCAGCCATTTCTTCTCAATGAGTAACTGATTAACCTTTTTGGGATAAATATTGTCTGTCCTCTTAATTCAGCTCAGAGTGCTTTTGATAAAATTTCAGCACGATCTGCTTAATTCTCAATTGTTACTTTATACTAAATTCTATTTAATTCTTACCAGTGGCTGTGTTTCGTGATGCTGAGCCATCCACAGACAGTTCAGGATCAGCAGTTTTTTCTGCTCCATTTGAATTAGAAACACTTCATGGGGTACCAACAGTGTGACATTAGAGTTTCTTATAACATCACATGATACAATAACATATTTCCATACAAATTAGAATCAAATACAAAGGTTTATTCTATTTTTCTATTTGTCTCAATTCCTCATTTATTTATTTTTTAGATGAGCCATGTGGCCTTGTGCTGCTAAATTTTTCCTTAGCAGTGCCACAGCATCGTGCTTGTGTTCAGATCTTTGGTTGGTTATTGATCACTGTTATCTTGCATGCATGCTTTGACCTAAGGGCCAGGATTCTTGATATTATTTTGTAATATTTTTTTAAATTTTTTTTTTCCTGGTAGCAGTTTTGGAATGTTAGCTAAATTGTTCAGGATCATTCTTGTTTTTTCTTGACATGAATTAGGCCTTCAATCGTGCAGTTCAAAGCTCTGTGCTTTACCTTACTTCGAGCAGCTCTGCCTCAGTTTATTATGTTTTACTTAATCTTTACTTCTTCCTTCCAGTATGTGTGGATGTATGTGGGTGTATGTGTACGTATAGATGTGCATGTGTGTGTGTGTGTATGTGTGTCTATATGTGGCCTTGGGTTTCACTACTTTGTTTTATTTTCTTCTATCATTTTCTTGTATGAAAAGTGTTATGAAAATAAAGTTTGATTGATTGATTCATTGATTGATTGCACCAGATTAAACAACTTGGGTCATCTCCCACGTAAATTCTCGAATGAACCAGAACACATGATTAAAACTGTTCTCACAGAACATTTTATTCATCCCATTCATATCTTTTTCGTTCGACCAACATGTCATGACTGAGCACAGATCGGATTGTACCTTGTATCTTGTTTCTCAATAAATTGTAATTGAAGTGGGTTGTTGCAATTTTCCAGAGATCTTTTAGTCACCTGGTGTGGAGTGGTGGGAAGAGAGGGTGTGTCCAGATTACTGTTGTAGTTCTTTGTAACTTGAGCTTTTAATGTCTGACTTTCACACAGGAGAGGTGTGAAAATTAGTTATTGTAACCTTTTGTTTCTGCTACTGTGGTTCTACAGTCTAGTCTCCACAGTGGTGTTTTCCTTTGGTTTCATCGTCAGTGGTCCGTTCAGTCTCTGATAGAGTTTTAGTCCCCGTGGTCTAGTCTTTGTCAGCAGGTGAGGTTCCTAAGTCTGTCCGGACCTCAGTTAATGTTCTTTCGGTAGGATCTTGAGCCTGAGTACAGTGATCCTTGTGGATCCAGTTACTCAGTCTATTCTCAGTCAACCATACCTTTACACAATGTGTTGTAGCTTCTGCGTCCTGTCCATATAGGAGAGGACCAGTTAAGTTTGTTCACTTTCCTGGTCCTGTTCCTTGCTGAGATATACTCATCACCGTGTTATTCAGTTGTTTCACATTCACACAAGTTTCCATACTGTAGTACAACAAGGGGTGAGCCTGTTGGTGCAGTTGTAAATGGACAGGGTGTTTCCTCCCTGTCATGACCTCATGTGGGACAACATGACAACATTCATGGTGGCATTTGGAGTAAATCTTAGGCTAACACAATACGTAGAGCTTCAGCCCAGGTTAACTGTGTGTCTGCAGAGACTTCTGTTCGGCCTTTTTGATGGTTCTATTAGCTCTTTTCACTAGTCCTTGTAAAGCTGGGTGAGAGACTGCACCGAGCTTATGTGTAATTCCAAACAATTTTTCCACTTCTCCTAGTTCTTCATTGGAGAAGTGAGTATCATTATCTGTTCTTATCACTTCTGGTACCCCAAATCTTGGAATAATTTCTGTTGTAAGCCATTTAATGACTTCTTTTCCTTTTTCGGTTTTAGTAGGTGTGGCTTCTACCCATCTAGAAAAGGGAGCTACACACACTAGAAGAAATAGTTTACCTTCAGTCCTGTTCGCTGCTCCCATGTCAGTAAACTCAATTACTATCTGTTTCCAAGGGGCATCAGGTACTGGGAAACTACCTAGTCCTGCTTTGAGATTGAACAGCTTGCAAATTTCACAAGATTGCACAAAATATTTTATTGCGTCTTTTAGGTGGGGGTGCCACCAGTGTTGTGAAATGAGCGCTGTTACTTTTGAGCTAGCACAGTGAGCTCTACTGTGTGCTTCTTGACATAGCAAATTTAGTAGTCCAGTTTGAGCTACTATTTTGCCTTCATGATTCCAGCAGCGTCCTGTGGAATCTTTTTTTTTTCGTTCCATGCTTGCTTTTCAGATGGTGCCGCTGCTTCGTGAAGTTCTTTAATGTTTTCTAAACATAATTCTCGTTGTGATTTTTCCTCCAATGTTTTCTGAGACATCTGGTTAAATGCAGTATACCCTGCTTTTGTTTTTGCTGCCTTATCTGCCGCATTGTTGCCTCTAGCTACTCTCCCATCTCCCTTTTGATGTCCTCTGCACTCGACTCTAGCAACTTGTTTTGATTCAAGTATGGCATAATATAGTTCGAGTAATTGATTCAAGTGTTTAACCGGGGTGCCTGCTGAGGTCACAAAGCCTTTCCTTTTCCAGTGACACATGTCTGGTTTAGAGGCATGTCTTTAACTGTAAACACTGTTTTTATTTCACTAATTTATTCAATGTTTATTGTTAGATTAATTAATATTTATCTGCAGGGTTAGAATTTGCTAATAGTATTAATATAGTGTTCAGCTGTACAGCTCTCTGGTTGCTGTGGCTATTTTTAAATGTGCCATGAAAACAAACCTTGACTTGACTTGTTATGACTCAGACTTACTGCAGCTGTCTTTAAATTTCTTTTAGAGTTTTCTTCTTCAAGAAACTCATTGGTGATATCTGACTCTCGTTGTGCCTTTTATTGCCGTGTTTTTGTTAATTTCCTAATAATCTAACTCACTTTAAACCTTTATATAAAGCACGTTGCTGCTCTGTTAAGATAACAGATCCATTGATTCATAGATCTGCTGCAGTTAAATAGTTAAATGGTTTAATGAGATCAATTATAAATACTGATGATAAATATTAACTCAGAATTGGTGAAAATAAGCAGAGGAGAAGTATTTAGATCAGCTAAATTTTAAGTCATGTTACTGTGATCTCTAACACAATAAAGGCTAACCTTTAATGCTTTAAGATGGTAAGAAACTGTCTGACACCTATCTGCCTGACCTTGCTGTTAAATCCCGATATTTTCTAATATGTCATATGGTCTGACTGTCCGGTCTCAGACATGCTTCAGGTGGAAATCATAAAGTCTCAATTTGTAGAACATCTTTTGTTCAGGCAGTTTTTCAATTAAAGGATCAAAGATTTAAATGCTATGTTTGTTTGACTGACTTTTTAAGAGAGCTGTTAAATCTTAATTCAACAACAAACTGGTTCTAATGTTTAGTTTTAAACAGTCTGTTCTTCCTGGATTTATTTTGGACATTGTATTGCTTCTTATCTCTTCACTGTAATACTTGCATTGAAAAGCGGTTTTCAGATTGTCCATTCAATGTGGTATTTCTCCCATTCAAATTTATTTGAAAATAAATTAATTATTGAATTGATGATAAATGCTCTAGTAAAAACTTCCATTATCATTGTAAATTTTTTGACTAAATAACTATATGTAACTCTGTTACTCTTTAAGTACAGGCCCATGATCAATCAGAATCTGTCCTCACTCTCAGTGCTGAATGGGGGAAGAAGGAAGCAGGGTTGGGATGAGATAATCTTAGGGAGAGAGCATTTATGACAAAGCTAAGGATATCCAACCTTTTCTTTTCCAATTACACATGTCCACATGTAGAGCCTAAGCTGTTTATGCTGAATCTGTATAAATGGTCATTTTTTTATTTTGCTAAATGGCATGCTTCTGTTATTGAGTGTGATGTTAGGAAGATGTGTCTTATCTGCTAGTGTATCTTTTCCCTGGAAAAGATGACGTTGTGTCTGGCACGTGCTGTGGTAGAGGTGCAGAGGACTGCGTCTGAATAGAGAATTTAACTTCTCCAAAAAAAATACTGACAGTCTGCAAGAAATGTTACTGCTTTTTTTTCCGTCTTTTTCTGCCCTTGCTCTCTGCAATAAACCTGCCTCTTTTAGCTTTGCTGTTGCTTGATTCCTACTGCCTGTTGCTTGTTTTGAAAACATAGAGAAATCACTCAATTGCGGTGGCGCACTTTCAAACCCTCCAAACATTCCTTTCCCTTGCATTTCTCTCGTCCAATTTACAAATCTATCTGTCTCTCTTTTTTCGTCTTCTCTTGGAACTTTTTTCTGCCATCTCGTCAACGTCTCAAATAATACCGACCCCAATGAGCCGGGTTTACATGTTTTCCACTTATCAACAAAGGTTTGTGACATATTCAGGTATTTCACGTGTTAATCAGAATGGGTGAATGGTGCAATGCCCGAGTGTTGGACCTGACCAAGAAGCTTCTACACAGAATCTTTTACTCTGTGCGCTTGATCGCTGGGGGCTCTCCCAGTCTCTTCACTCGTTTTAATTCACCAAACTCTGTAACACCCTAACTAAATTCCCCTTTATTTTCTAGTCCAATGCCCCCTTTTACAGAACTACTTGAGATCTGTGTCAGTGTAGGAATTCTCCAGCAGTCTCTATTGCTAGATACACTTCCACTAACACAGTAAAATATCAACCAAGTAGCAAACCACCCCACATTTTCATGAAAAATAACCAACTTAGCCCTGTGTCCTTATGCAGAGATAAACACTTAGTGTATCGCCTGTTCACAACAACTGCAGAACCACCGCCGCTTGTGGAAGAAAAAAAAAAAAAACCCCAGACACACCGCCGATTGTGGATTTTACAGTCCAAGTGCCAATTGCACAGAGATTACTTACGCTGCCTATTGTGAAGTAATACAGACCCACCGCCGATTGCAGATAAAGGTCTAAGCGCCCTTGTGCACAGAAATTACTCACGTCGCCTGTTGTGCAGTAATGCAGACCCACCGCCGATTGCGGATTTTACGGTCCAAGTGCCAATTGCACAGACATTACTCACGCCGCCAATTGCAGACTAACAGACCCCCGCTTATTGGCATCTACTTCCTATTCAGTTTAGAAGACAGGATGAATTTTATGTCTTTTATTTGGCCAAATTGTACTAAACTAGGACACATATGACTCTCCCTATGTGAGACTATGTGTTTATACTTTACATGTGACCACCTAGTAAACCTGTAGACACAAATTTTGTGCTTTTGATTTAGTGATCGGAGGACATCCTAATTCAGACAATTTAGTTTAGAATGACCAATGTGCAGAAATTTCACATATCCTGATACAAGAGGTTTTCTGCTCACCTTGTGTTTTAGGCGCCTTGAATTGTCTGAAGAAGGGTCCCCTCCAACCAGCTCCGGAAGTCCTCGATCGGACACGGTCTCAGAGTCAGCCAATCCGGGTCACGGCACCAATTGTTAGCCCGATTTTTTCATTGGAAGCCCAAGAATAAGCTGGAGAAATGGTTTATTAAAACAGTATTTATTAGTGGTCACAAGTAGAGTATATTGCAGCGCTGGACTCGGAGTGCCAGAGCTCCCGCAGGAAATCCGTCAGGCCGAGACCCGTTATCCGGAAACATGTCATATTTATATTCAGCTTTATCTCACAGAAGTTGTATTCACACTTGTCAGAGTATAATTGACCAGTTTTGAGTGGCATGATCAGGCCAGCTTCTGTCCTTGTTGTGTTCTTTGGATATGGTAAACAATGTGTGTGTATGTGTGACTGCTGTTTTAGGTGTCTAATGTACCAGACCTATCTGCCCTAATAGAGAGGTTTTGTCTGACCCAGTTGTTTATGTCATTCTAAGGTCTTGGACCATTTAAGGTCATCTGTTGTGCAGTATGAGCAGAGTGGAAAGGTACCAGCTAGGAACATAGGTTATTTAGTAAAATACAGAATATGAATTTATAATGTCTAAGAACAAAGCCAATTATAACAGTGTTATGTATCGCAAAGAAAACTATTCTCATGAACTGGAAAGCGAAGAACAATCTGTGTATTAACCAGTTTAGAAATGTTCTTTTAGATTATATTAGCATGGAAACAATGTGTGCCTCCTCAAAACATCAATTGGCTGAATTTCATTCTCTCTGGTCCCCGCTGATTAGGTTTATCACATAGTGGTGGTGGGATGCTGTCCCGTCGCTCTGGGCGGTTGGGTGTGTGCTGGGGGGGGGGCTGTGTGGCTTCGGGCGTCTGGTGGGCAGTTTTGGGGGCTTGCGGGTGGGGCTGTCTTGCGGTGCGGGGCGGGGTCCCTTTGGGGCCTTGGGGTGGTGGCTGCTTGCTCTGTACCGGGTGGCCGGGCCGCTCTGGCGTGGGTGGTGGTGCTGGGCCTGGGCCCTGGTGGCTGGACGCTGCCTTGCGCCCGGGGGGGCTGGGTTGCCCTGGACTTGCCACAGTATGGGTGGGTTGGTGCAGGTCCTGGTGCCAGGCTTGTTGCTCTGGGACCTCCAGGGTGTCCGCAGGTGGTTGTTAATTTTAGGGTGTTGGGGCGTGCGGTGGGGGGGTGATGGTGGGTCTCAGGCCCGGGCTGCTGCGTCTGGTGTGACCGGGTGGTTTGTTTGTTGTTGTTTGTTTGTTTGTTTGTAGAGGTCCTCCGGGGTGGGGCGGGGTTGGGTAGAGTGGGATGGGGTGGGGTGGGTACCTTCTGGGGGTACAGTAGCTCCTGGAATATGGTCGCTGCAGGCCCCGTGCCTGGTGGACATCAGGCCCTCCTGCCCTGTGTTGGGTCCCAGGTAGCGGGGGTGCCTATTGCAGCCAGTCCCTGGCTGCCTTCTCCGGGGGAGAGTAGCTGCCCTGGTGTATATCCCCATACCCCTCTCCCTTTTGGCTCTTGTACACAGCACACACTCACACATGAAGTGTTTTGGGGGCGTGTGTGTTCTGTGGGGTGTAGTGGATGGGGCCACGTAGGTGGTTCCCTTGGCTGCACTCTGCAGTTCCCCGCCCTTGTTTTAATTACACCTTAGACATCACTACTTATCAAACACACACACACACATTAAGTCTTGGCGGGTGGTTGCAGTGAATGGCATCTGGTGGACGGGGCTCTTTGGGTATGTAGGCTGCCCAGAGGGCCGCGGTCCCAGTTCTACAAGGTTGGCTGCCCCTCAATTTTAATCGCTCACTATTAGAAAATATTGAAGAGCCAGAAGGGTGAGGGGAGGGGTCTTCTCACACCCTTGCTTCCTGGTTGCTGCTTGGGCAGGAGTGGCCAGGAGGAATTAATTATTCTGCTGGTTCAGGGTCTGTGGTGGCTGGGGGGCTGCTGGCCCCCTGGTGTGCCCGTTGCGCTACACCCCAGCGGAGTCAAGGGAGGGAGGACGTGTGGATGTATGGGACGTGAAAGTGTGTGTGGTGATGATTAGGCCTGGGTCTGGGACTTGCTGTCGCCTGGCCTTCCTGTGCTTCTCCCAATGGGGGGGCGGCGTTGCCTCTCCCCACTGCTCGTGACTTCACCCACCTGTGGGCACGTCTTGACTCCCAAGGCACTTGGCCAGGGGCGCTGGGGCAGGCACTGACCCACTGCGTGGCTGTCTGGGGCACTTGGCCCTCCCGGGTATTGGGTGGGGCCTCTGCCGGGGGGTTTTGGGGCGCTCGGGCTCCTGGGGTCCGGGTCCGGTGCATGGCCCATGTCTGGGCGGCTGGGGCCTGGTGGGGTCGGTGGGCTGTTGCCCCTGGCTCCCGGAGGGCCTCTGCCCTATGCTTATGGGGGCTCTGTCCGGGGGCTTCCTCTGCTGTCTACTGGGTGTATGCGTGGTTGTCCCTGCGGTGGGCATCCTGGGTTCTGTGCTCCGTGGGGGCTGCTGGTGGCCTGGGTCTTGTGGACCTCTCTGCCTGCTTCTGATTCCTTAACCAACTAAGCACGGTTATCATGTAGGTCCTGTGCCATGGGTGTTGCATGTTCTCACACACACACACAACACACATTCATTAGTCCAGTAGCAGTTGATGTATTACCATGTCACCTCAGGTCATCTATATCCACAGTTGTGTTGTATGCGATTGCCACTACTTGTGCTTGTTTTTGTTTGTTTGTGTGTTTGTTTGTTTTCTGCTTGTCTGCTTTCAGGTGCTCTTGGTGGCGCTAAGGCTGGATTCGCAACAGAGACCATGGATTATTGTCTGTTTTGTGTTTTTACAGGTGTAGATGCTGGTTGTCTGGTTTTTGTTTCTATTTTTGTTCTGTTTCCTCTTCTTTCCTCTTCTTCTTTCCTTGTCCCCCGTTCCAGTTCAGTTCTATTACATGTTATATATTGTAAACAGAAATAAATAAATGGGCATCAAGGGGAGCTTTACATTTGTAAAACTTCCCTTGGCAAAGCAAATCTGTTTGGCATAAAAGGTATTCACAATTCTGCTGCCATAATGCTGAACAGAACAAGGGAAAAAAAAAAGTGAAGGAATTCATTTTACAGCAAAATCCTAAATCGTGCATAACTCCTCATAAGGAGTGTATTGCTCAAACATAAGTGTGGTTCTTTCTCATACAAGGTTATAAAAAGAAGTTTATGTTTGAAACCAGCTTAAACATGGACAAATATGAAGGACAAATCAGTTATAACTTGGTTTCAGTGAAGCAATTAATTTTATGGCAATATCTGAAATCTTGACTATCTCCTTAAAAGAAAGCGAATTTCGGATTCCAGAAGAACAAGTTTGTTTTTTTCTCATATAAAGTAATATAAAGAAGTTTATACTTGAAACCAGCTTAGACATGGATAAATAAGAAGGACAAAGCAGTTTTAACTTGGTTTAAGTGTAGGAATTCATTTTACAGCAAAATCCTGAATCGTGCATAACTCCTCATAAGGAGTGTATTGCTCAAACATAAGTGTGGTTCTTTCTCATACAAGGTTATAAAAAGAAGTTTATGTTTGAAACCAGCTTAAAAATGGACAAATATGAAGGACAAAGCAGTTTTAACTTGGTTTAAGTGAAGGAATTCATAGTTAGCAGTTCCTTGATGAGGGATATTTCAGACACCAAAATCCACCCCATCACTATCAGTGATCACGCTCCAGTTTCTATCAAGAATAAAAGAGTTATACCACCAGCTAGGAATTGGAGATTTAATACATCATTACTAAAAGACCATGATTTTATTAATTATTTCAAAATGGAATGGTCTGTATATTTAGAAAATAATGACCTGCCAGGAATGTCACCTTTACCCTCTGGGAAGCCGGAAAAGTAGTCATGAGAGGCAAAATAATCTCGTTTTCATCAAATAAGAAAAAGAGGGAAAGTTCAAGGATATCAGATTTAGAACTCAGGATCAAATCATTAGAAGTTGTCTACAGTACCTCCAAAGAGGAACACACACTGAATGAACTAAGAAAAGCTAAACTTGAATTAAACAAATTTATTAACAAACAAACACAGTTGCTGATACAAAGACTTTGCTTGGAGAACTTTGAGCATGGCAATAAATCTGGAAGGTTCCTAGCTAACCAACTAAAGAGAAATAAAGAGAAAACAACCAATGAAATCAACAATGCTTTTAGGGACTTCTATAAAACCTTATATTCATCACAAAATGATCCATCAGACAGTAACATAGATCAGTTTCATAGATCATAGACTATTCTACCATCAACAACCTGGAAACCACAATAGTCTCTCTAGATGCAGAAAAAGCCTTTGATCGAGTGAACTGGAACTTTTTATTTGCAGCATTAAACAAATTCGGGTTTGGGTCACACTTCATCAACTGGATAAGGATATTATATAGCTCCCCAAATGCGTGTGTCAGGAAAAATGATCAAACCTCTCCAAGCTTCAGTCTGCAGAGAGGTACAAGACAGGGTTGCCCACTTTCTCCCTCACTTTTTGCTATTTTCATCGAACCTTTAGCAGCTGCTATCAGACAAGATAGAAATATTAAAGGTATCCAACCCCAAAATATTGAGCATAAAATAAGTCTTTATGCTGATGATGTATTACTTTTCCTCCAGAACTCACAGACGTCTCTCACTCACACGATCACACTCATAAATAAATACTCAGCACTTTCTGACTACTCTATCAATTGGTCTAAGACCACAGTTCTGCCCATTAACTGTAGGGTCCAGAATATACCTGCGATCACTTTACAGTCAGGAAATATTAGATATTTAGGCATAAACATTTCCTCCAGGCTCTCAGAGCTAACAAAGCTAAATTATGTGCAATTATTAAAGACAGTAGAGGACGATCTCTCTCGTTGGAAGTCCTTACCTATATCACTTATGGGGAGAGTTACAACCATTAAAATGATGATACTATCAAAAGTTAACTATTTGTTCTCAATGATCCCCATAGAACCATCTGCTACTTGGTTTAAGTCACTAGATTCATGCATCTCCAAATTTCTGTGGAAAAACAAACCACCACGTATTAGTTTAAAAACGCTACAGAAAACCAAAGAAAGTGGTGGATTAGATTTTCCTCATTTTCAGCACTATTCCTTAGCCAATAGGTTACAGTATATATCAAAATGGTTTACACCTAGCCCAATAGATGAACCATTGATAAATATAGAACAAGCATTGTGTGATAATCTGGAAATCTCTTACCTGCCTCTTATTAGTCAAAACGTAAAAAATCACAAATGTTTTAAAAGCATTAACATCAGCACCTCTCTGACAGCCTGGTGGGAATTTCTTAAAATAACAAAGTCTTCACTTGTCCCGTGTAAGCTTACACCCATCTGGAACAATCCTGACATACTGCAAAACAAAAAAATGCTAAACTTTACTCTGTGGAAGATCAAAGGAATCAAACATCTGGAACATATAATCCAAAATGGAAATTTTATTTCATTTGATGAGCTCATATCACAACATGAGATAGGCAGCAATAAATTCCTAGAATATCAACAACTTAAGTCTATAATAACAAAGAAATATATCCTCCACCAACCAGACTTACAACTCCCGATTAGGGTAGCAGAATTTATAAGCATCTGCACCCCAAAACTACTATCAAAAATATATAAATTATTGTCTAAGATAGATGTCACAATGTCTCTACCATCCTCAAAATGGGAGGCAGATTTATCTATTAGTTCTAGTCATAGCTTCTGGCCACAAACATGTTTGAACACCTTTAGAATGACTCGAAATCCTAATTTACAGCTCATACAATACAAAATTCTTCATAGAACACACTATACAGGACAAAGGATGTTCAGGATGGGTCTAACACACTCAAACATCTGCTCACATTGCACAGATAACACACCTGATGATTATGCACACGCTTTGTGGTTTTGTGCGCCTGTCCAGAAGTTCTAGTTTGAAGTCTGTACGGACCTATCAACATGGCTAAAGTGTAGCATTCCTGCATGTGTAGCATTCCTGCATGCCCCACACTTTCTAAGAACAAAGCCAATTATAACAACTCCCCCTTTTGACATGATTTAATCATGTCAACTAAATGAGGTAGGAATGTTATATTCTGTATTGTGTCACACCTGTTAGCGGCAGCCAACTTAGCAGGTCCCCAAACTGCAAGTGGCCAACTACCTTGAGGTGCAGCACAACCAGACAGGAGACTCTTGTTATCCCCCTTTTGATATAACTTCATTATGTGAGCTGTTATGTGTAAGCTGTTCTTCTTTGCAATTATCAGCAGCAAGCAAGTTTTCATTGCATATGCATGTGTAAAATAATTGTAATGCGTTAGCTAAACCTTTCTGTATCAGGAGTGTTTATCATGATGCTGGGAACAGAACCTCTTTCCCAGAATAGTTCAACCTTCATTACTCAACTGATCATAACTCTGCAATGAGCACATTTCTTAAAAGCTATAAGTATCACGCCTGTACGTGTATGCAAGGAATAAATTAATAAATGTTTCAATATGTCTTAAAATTAGTGTGTGTATGTGGCCCCAAACCCAATCTCTGTGTAGAATCTTAGTTCATTTTGGCCCAAAACTATATGTGGTTTAAGCAGTGGCAAGACCCTGCTCACCCATAAGTACCATTACAACACATAACAATAATTAACTAAGCTACAACAATTCATAAAATATTGAAACTCAAAAAGTGCTTAAGGCAATTAACATTACCATCAGGATCGTCCACTGTTCGCAGCGAATAGGAGCGAAAAACCCGATGGCTGATATCCGGGAAAATTCTCCTATGGCCCCATTCCCCCTTGGCGACCGACCACTTAATTACCTTTCAGAGCCTAAGGTCCCGCTCCGAAAAGCCGATTCACACCAATGGCAGTGGACATATGTATGAATTCCTATGATTAGTAATTGGTCTCCTTAAAATCATTAAACTAAAGAGGAACATCACAAAACACAAAACAATACAGTACAGACTTTTAAACATGATGTAAATATGAAGATATGACCCTGTTGAGAACAGATGAGTAATGATAGATGTAGTGTAAAAACTAACAATTTCTTTTGAGTGAAAATTTTATGATAACATTGTGCAGAGTGGTGTAGTGCACAGGAGAGGTGTGAAAATTAGTTATTGTAACCTTTATTGTTTCTGCTACTGTGGTTCTACAGTCTAGTCTCCACAGTGGTGTTTTCCTTTGGTTTCATCGTCAGTGGTCCGTTCAGTCTCTGATAGAGTTTTAGTCCCCGTGGTCTAGTCTTTGTCAGCAGGTGAGGTTCCTAAGTCAGTCCGGACCTCAGTTAATGTTCTTTCGGTAGGATCTTGAGCCTGAGTACAGTGATCCTTGTGGATCCAGTTACTCAGTCTATTCTCAGTCAACCATACCTTTACACAATGTGTTGTAGCTTCTGCGTCCTGTCCATATAGGAGAGGACCAGTTAAGTTTGTTCACTTTCCTGGTCCTGTTCCTTGGTGAGTATTTCTGTAACCTGCTGAGATATACTCATCACCGTGTTATTTAGTTGTTTCACATTCACACAAGTTTCCATACTGTAGTACAACAAGGGGTGAGCCTGTTGGTGCAGTTGTAAATGGACAGGGTGTTTCCTCCCTGGCATGACCTCATGTGGGACAACATGACAACATTCATGGTGGCATTTGGAGTAAATCTTAGGCTAACACAATACGTAGAGCTTCAGCCCAGGTTAACTGTGTGTCTGCAGAGACTTCTGTTCGGCCTTTTTGATGGTTCTATTTGCTCTTTTCACTAGTCCTTGTAAAGCTGGGAGAGAGACTGCACCGAGCTTATGTGTAATTCCAAACAATTTTTCCACTTCTCCTAGTTCTTCATTGGAGAAGTGAGTACCATTATCTGATCTTATCACTTCTGGTACCCCAAATCTTGGAATAATTTCTCTTGTAAGCCATTTAATGACTTCTTTTCCTTTTTCGGTTTTAGTAGGTGTGGCTTCTACCCATCTAGAAAAGGGAGCTACACACACTAGAAGAAATAGTTTACCTTCAGTCCTGTTCGCTGCTCCCATGTCAGTAAACTCAATTACTACCTGTTTCCAAGGGGCATCAGGTACTGAGAAACTACCTAGTCCTGCTTTGAGATTGAACAGCTTGCAAATTTCACAAGATTGCACAAAATATTTTATTGTGTCTTTTAGGTGGGGGTGCCACCAGTGTTGTGAAATGAGTGCTGTTACTTTTGAGCTAGCACAGTGAGCTCTACTGTGTGCTTCTTGACATAGCAAATTTAGTAGTCCAGTTGGAGCTACTATTTTGCCTTTATGATTCCAGCAGCGTCCTGTGGAATCTTTTTTTTTTCGTTCCATGCTTGCTTTTCAGATGGTGCCGCTGCTTTGTGAAGTTCTTTAATGTTTTCTAAACATAATTCTCGTTGTGATTTTTCCTCCAATGTTTTCTGAGACATCTGGTTAAATGCAGTATACCCTGCTTTTGTTTTTGCTGCCTTATCTGCCGCATTGTTGCCTCTCGCTACTCTCCCATCTCCCTTTTGATGTCCTCTGCACTCGACTCTAGCAACTTGTTTTGGTTCAAGTATGGCATAATATAGTTTGAGTAATTGATTCAAGTGTTTAACCGGGGTGCCTGCTGAGGTCACAAAGCCTTTCCTTTTCCAGTGACACATGTCTGGTTTAGAGGCATGTCTTTAACTGTAAACACTGTTTTTATTTCACTAATTTATTCAATGTTTATTGTTAGATTAATTAATATTTATCTGCAGGGTTAGAATTTGCTAATAGTATTAATATAGTGTTCAGCTGTACAGCTCTCTGGTTGCTGTGGCTGTTTTTAAATGTGCCATGAAAACAAACCTTGACTTGACTTGTTATGACTCAGACTTACTGCAGCTGTCTTTAAATTTCTTTTAGAGTTTTCTTCTTCAAGAAACTCATTGGTGATATCTGACTCTCGTTGTGCCTTTTATTGCCGTGTTTTTGTTAATTTCCTAAGAATCTAACTCACTTTAAACCTTTATATAAAGCACGTTGCTGCTCTGTTAAGATAACAGATCCATTGATTCATAGATCTGCTGCAGTTAAATAGTTAAATGGTTTAATGAGATCAATTATAAATACTGATGATAAATATTATCTCAGAATTGGTGAAAATAAGCAGAGGAGAAGTATTTAGATCAGCTAAATTTTAAGTCATGTTACTGTGATCTCTAACACAATAAAGGCTAACCTTTAATGCTTTAAGATGGTAAGAAACTGTCTGACACCTATCTGCCTGACCTTACTGTCAAATCCCGATATTTTCTAATATGTCATATGGTCTGACTGTCCGGTCTCAGACCTGCTTCAGGTGGAAATCATAAAGTCTCAATTTGTATAACATCTTTTGTTCAGGCAGTTTTTCAATTAAAGGATCAAAGATTTAAATGCTATGTCTCTTGTAAGCCATTTAATGACTTCTTTTCCTTTTTCGGTTTTAGTAGGTGTGGCTTCTATCCATCTAGAAAAGGGAGCTACACACACTAGAAGAAATAATTTACCTTCAGTCCTGTTCGCTGCTCCCATGTCAGTAAACTCAATTACTATCTGTTTCCAAGGAGCATCAGGTACTGGGAAACTACCTAGTCCTGCTTTGAGATTGAACAGCTTGCAAATTTCACAAGATTGCACAAAATATTTTATTGTGTCTTTTAGGTGGGGGTGCCACCAGTGTTGTGAAATGAGCGCTGTTACTTTTGAGCTAGCACAGTGAGCTCTACTGTGTGCTTCTTGACATAGCAAATTTAGTAGTCCAGTTGGAGCTACTATTTTGCCTTTATGATTCCAGCAGCGTCCTGTGGAATCTTTTTTTTTTCGTTCCATGCTTGCTTTTCAGATGGTGCCGCTGCTTTGTGAAGTTCTTTAATGTTTTCTAAACATAATTCTCGTTGTGATTTTTCCTCCAATGTTTTCTGAGACATCTGGTTAAATGCAGTACACCCTGCTTTTGTTTTTGCTGCCTTATCTGCCGCATTGTTGCCTCTCGCTACTCTCCCATCTCCCTTTTGATGTCCTCTGCACTCGACTCTAGCAACTTGTTTTGGTTCAAGTATTGCATAATATAGTTCGAGTAATTGATTCAAGTGTTTAACCGGGGTGCCTGCTGAGGTCACAAAGCCTTTCCTTTTCCAGTGACACATGTCTGGTTTAGAGGCATGTCTTTAACTGTAAACACTGTTTTTATTTCACTAATTTATTCAATGTTTATTGTTAGATTAATTAATATTTATCTGCAGGGTTAGAATTTGCTAATAGTATTAATATAGTGTTCAGTTGTACAGCTCTCTGGTTGCTGTGGCTGTTTTAAATGTGCCATGAAAACAAACCTTGACTTGACTTGTTATGACTCAGACTTACTGCAGCTGTCTTTAAATTTCTTTTAGAGTTTTCTTCTTCAAGAAACTCATTGGTGATATCTGACTCTCGTTGTGCCTTTTATTGCCGTGTTTTTGTTAATTTCCTAAGAATCTAACTCACTTTAAACCTTTATATAAAGCACGTTGCTGCTCTGTTAAGATAACAGATCCATTGATTCATAGATCTGCTGCAGTTAAATAGTTAAATGGTTTAATGAGATCAATTATAAATACTGATGATAAATATTAACTCAGAATTGGTGAAAATAAGCAGAGAAGAAGTATTTAGATCAGCTAAATTTGGTCTGACTGTCCGGTCTCAGACATGCTTCAGGTGGAAATCATAAAGTCTCAATTTGTAGAACATCTTTTGTTCAGGCAGTTTTTCAATTAAAGGATCAAAGATTTAAATGCTATGTTTGTTTGTCTGACTTTTTAAGAGAGCTGTTAAATCTTAATTCAACAACAAACTGGTTCTAATGTTTAGTTTTAAACAGTCTGTTCTTCCTGGATTTATTTTGGACATTGTATTGCTTCTTATCTCTTCACTGTAATACTTGCATTGAAAAGCGGTTTTCAGATTGTCCATTCAATGTGGTATTTCTCCCATTCAAATTTATTTAAAAATAAATTAATTATTGAATTGATGATAAATGCTCTAGTAAAAACTTCCATTATCATTGTAAATTTTTTGACTAAATAACTATATGTAACTCTGGTACTCTTTAAGTACAGACCCATGATCAATCAGAATCTGTCCTCACTTTCAGGGCTGAATGGGGGAAGAAGGAAGCAGGGTTGGGATGAGATAATCTTAGGGTGAGAGCATTTATGACAAAGCTAAGGATATCTAACCTTTTCTTTTCCAATTACACATGTCCACATGTACAGCCTAAGCTGTTTATGCTGAATCTGTATAAATGGTCAGTTTTTTATTTTGCTAAATGGCATGCTTCTGTTATTGAGTGTGATGTTAGGAAGATGTGTCTTATCTGCTAGTGTAGTAGGATGTGTCCCTGGAAAAGATGACGTTGTGTCTGGCACGTGCTGTGGTAGAGGTGCAGAGAACTGCGTCTGAATAGAGAATTTAACTTCTCCAAAAAAAATACTGACAGTCTGCAAGAAATGTTACTGCTCTTTTTTTCGTCTTTTTCTGCCCTTGCTCTCTGCAATAAACCTGCCTCCTTTAGCTTTGCTGTTGCTTGATTCCTACTGCCTGTTGCTTGTTTTGAAAACATAGAGAAATCACTCAGTTGCGGTGGCGCACTTTCAAACCCTCCAAACATTCCTTTCCCTTGTATTTCTCTCGTCCAATTTACAAATCTATCTGTCTCTCTTTTTTCGTCATCTCTTGGAACTTTTTTCTGCCATCTCGTCAACGTGTCAAATAATACCGACCCCAATGAGCCGGGTTTACATGTTTTCCACTTATCAACAAAGGTTTGTGACATTTTCAGGTATTTCACGTGTTAATCAGAATGGGTGAATGGTGCAATGCCCGAGTGTTGGACCCGACCAAGAAGATTCTACACAGAATCTTTTACTCTGTGCGCTTGATCGCTGGGGGTTCTCCCAGTCTCTTCACTCGTTTTAATTCTCTGTAACACCCTAACTAAATTCCCCTTTATTTTCTAGTCCAATGCCCCCTTTTACAGAACTACTTGAGATCTGTGTCAGTGTAGGAATTCTCCAGCAGTCTCTATTGCTAGATACACTTCCACTAACACAGTAAAATATCAACCAAGTAGCAAACCACCCCACATTTTCATGAAAAATAACCAACTTAGCCCTGTGTCCTTATGCAGAAATAAACACTTAGTGTATCGCCTGTTCACAACAACTGCAGAACCACCGCCGCTTGCGGAGGAGGAAAAAAAAAAACCCAGACACACCGCCGATTGTGGATTTTATAGTCCAAGCACCAAATGCGTAGTAATAACAGACACACCGCCGATTGCGGATTTTACAGTCCAAGTGCCAATTGCACAGAGATTACTTACGCCGCCTATTGTGAAGTAATACAGACCCATCGCTGATTGCAGATAAAGGTCTAAGCGCCCTTGTGCACAGAAATTACTCACGTCGCCTGTTGTGCAGTAATGCAGACCCACCGCCGATTGCGGATTTTACGGTCCAAGTGCCAATTGCACAGACATTACTCACGCCGCCAATTGCAGACTAACAGACCCCGCCCATTGGCATCTACTTCCTATTCAGTTTAGAAGACAGGATGAATTTTATGTCTTTTATTTGGCCAAATTGTACTAAACTAGGACACATATGACTCTCCCTATGTGAGACTATGTGTTTATACTTTACATGTGACCACCTAGTAAACCTGTAGACACAAATTTTGTGCTTTTGATTTAGGGATCGGAGGACATCCTAATTCAGACAATTTAGTTTAGAATGACCAATGTGCAGAAATTTCACATATCCTGATACAAGAGGTTTTCTGCTCACCTTGTGTTTTAGGCGCCTTGAATTGTCTGAAGAAGGGTCCCCTCCAACCAGCTCCGGAAGTCCTCGATCGGACACGGTCTCAGAGTCAGCCAATCCTGGTCACGGCACCAATTGTTGGCCCGATTTTTTCATTGGAAGCCCAAGAATAAGCTGGAGAAATGGTTTATTAAAACAGTATTTACTAGTGGTCACAAGTAGAGTATATTGCAGCGCTGGACTCGGAGTGCCAGAGCTCCCGCAGGAAATCCGTCAGGCCGAGCCCTGTTATCCGGAAACATGTCATATTTCTTGTCAGAGTATAATTGGCCAATTTTGAGTGGCATGATCAGGCCAGCTGCTGTCCTTGTTGTGTTCTTTGGATGTGATAAACAATGTGTGTGTATGTGTGAGTGTTGTTTTAGGTGTCTAATGTACCAGACCTGTCTGCCCTAATAGAGATGTTTTGTCTGACCCAGTTGTTTATGTCATTCTAAGGTCTTGGACCATTTAAGGTCATCTGTTGTGCAGTATGAGCAGAGTGGAAAAGTAACAGCTAGGAACATAGGTTATTTAGTAAAATACAGAAAATGAATTTATAATTTCTAAGAACAAAGCCAATTATAACAACTCCCCCTTTTGACATGATTTAATCATGTCAACTAAATGAGGTAGGAATGTTATATTCTGTATTGTGTCACACCTGTTAGCGGCAGCCAACTTAGCAGGTCCCCAAACTGCCAGTGGCCAACTACCTTGAGGTGCAGCACAACCAGACAGAAGATTCTTGTTATCCCCCTTTTGATATAACTTCATTATGTGAGCTGTTATGTGTAAGCTGTTCTTCTTTGCAATTATCAGCAGCAAGCAAGTTTTCATTGCATATGCATGTGTAAAATAATTGTAATGCATTAGCTAAACCTTTCTGTATCAGGAGTGTTTATCATGATGCTGGGAACAGAACCTCTTTCCCAGAATAGTTCAACCTTCATTACTCAACTGATCATAACTCTGCAATGAGCACATTTCTTAAAAGCTATAAGTATCACGCCTGTACGTGTATGCAAGGAATAAATTAATAAATGTTTCAATATGTCTTAAAATTAGTGTGTGTATGTGGCCCCAAACCCAATCTCTGTGTAGAATCTTAGTTCATTTTGGCCCAAAACTATATGTGGTTTAAGCAGTGGCAAGACCCTGCTCACCCATAAGTACCATTACAACACATAACAATAATTAACTAAGCTACAACAATTCATAAAATATTGAAACTCAAAAAGTGCTTAAGGCAATTAACATTACCATCAGGATCGTCCACTGTTCGCAGCGAATAGGAGCGAAAAACCCGATGGCTGATATCCGGGAAAATTCTCCTATGGCCCCATTCCCCCTTGGCGACCGACCACTTAATTACCTTTCAGTGCCTAAGGTCCCGCGCCGAACAGCCAATTCACACCAATGGCAATGGACATATGTATGAATTCCTATGATTAGTAATTGGTCTCCTTAAAATCATTAAACTAAAGAGGAACATCACAAAACACAAAACAATACAGTACATACATTTAAACATGATGTGAATATGAAGATATGACCCTGTTGAGAACAGATGAGTAATGATAGATGTAGTGTACAAACTAACAATTTCTTTTGAGTCAAAATTTTATGATAACATTGTGCAGAGTGGTGTAGTGCAGCTCAGTCTCTTGTGGTCCAATCCTGTCACTGCTTGGTGTTTGGTTGTCCTTCTGGCTGAACCTCAGTTCAGCAGTCTGAGCTAACTAGGAAGGAGAGGTTACCAGCACTTCACTTCCACAAAGGGGTCTTTACCACCCGTTTTCCCTAACTAATCTTTTTCTTTGGGACAATTAAGGAGATAATTCAGATTATTTTGTTGACAGTGGTTGAAGGTTGTGTGGTTGTTCAACCATTATCTTGGCATGATGATCGTGCCTCCCAGAATTTCAGACTGACGTCTTGTCAGTCACTTGGCTGTGAGTCCTTTAGAGGTTCTGCTGCAGATGCATTTAATTTAAGCTGTGGATGAATGTTAGCAGGAGAGAGAACTGAGCAGCACAACATGTCATTTTCACAATGTTTTATATTCAGGAATTGCCTTTTAACAGGTTCAATCCCAGTATTCATTGGTCGACAAATTAAGTTTTCATATGAACCCCAAACAAAAACAAATAAATAAACCGAAAAAAATAAATAAATAAATGAAATGAAAAACAAAACAACTGGCCAGTTGATAGAAACCATGTTTTAGGACAGTACCTTAGACTCACCAACCTGCTGTACAGCATTAATGTGAAATCCAGTACCATCAACCTTTTCTGTGGAAAAAACTTCAAATCATTTAGAGAACACAGCAAGACAAAGACAAAACACAAGACAACATAGAACAAAAGACAAAAGGAAGACAAAGACTCACAGAATTTTGGGAAAATCTTGAGAAGTGTTAGTAAACTATGATTAATTGTTGTATCTCCACCCCCCGATGAGACTTAGTCTCATCCGTATGTTAGTTCTGCTGAACTCTTCCACTGCAGTTTCTACTCCTGTGTTGCTGCTGCAGGACAGAAATGTTTGTGGTTAGAGTTAATTTTGGGAGCAGCACAGCATCAAGAAAGCAGCCATTTCTTCTCAATGAGTAACTGATTAACCTTTTTGGGATAAATATTGTCTGTCCTCTTAATTCAGCTCAGAGTGCTTTTGATAAAATTTCAGCACGATCTGCTTAATTCTCACTTGTTACTTTATACTAAATTCTATTTAATTCTTACCAGTGGCTGTGTTTCGTGATGCTGAGCCATCCACAGACAGTTCAGGATCAGCATTAAGTTTTTTCTGCTCCATTTGAATTAGAAACACTTCATGGGGTACCAACAGTGTGACATCAGAGTTTCTTATAACATCACATGATACAATAACATATTTCCATACAAATTAGAATCAAAGACAAAGGTTTATTCTATTTTTCTATTTGTCTCAATTCCTCATTTATTTATTTTTTAGATGAGCCATGTGGCCTTGTGCTGCTAACTTTTTCCTTAGCAGTGCCACAGCATCGTGCTTGTGTTCAGATCTTTGGTTGGTTATTGATCACTGTTATCTTGCATGCATGCTTTGACCTAAGGGCCCAGATTCTTGATATTATTTTGTAATATTTTTTTTTATTTATTTTTTCCTCGTAGCAGTTTTGGAATGTTAGCTAAATTGTTCAGGATCATTCTTGTTTTTTCTTGACATGAATTAGGCCTTTAATCGTGCAGTTCAAAGCTCTGTGCTTTACCTTACTTCGAGCAGCTCTGCCTCAGTTTATTATGTTTTACTTAATCTTTACTTCTTCCTTCCAGTATGTGTGGATGTATGTGGGTGTATGTGTACGTATAGACGTGCGTGTGTGTGTGTGTGTGTGTATGTGTGTCTATATGTGGCCTTGGGTTTCACTGCTTTGTTTTATTTTCTTCTATCATTTTCTTGTATGAAAAGTGTTATGAAAATAAAGTTTGATTGATTGATTCATTGATTGATTGCACCAGATTAAACAACTTGGGTCATCTCCCATATAAATTCTCGAATGAACCAGAACACATGATTAAAACTGTTCTCACAGAACATTTTATTCATCCCATTCATATCTTTTTCGTTCGACCAACATGTCATGACTGAGCACAGATCGGATTGTACCTTGTATCTTGTTTCTCAATAAATTGTAATTGAAGTGGGTTGTTGCCATTTTCCAGAGATCTTTTAGTCACCTGGTATGGAGTGGTGGGAAGAGAGGGTGTGTCCAGATTACTGTTGTAGTTCTTTGTAACTTGAGCTTTTAATGTCTGACTTTCACACAGGAGAACCTTTATTGTTTCTGCTACTGTGGTTCTACAGTCTAGTCTCCACAGTGGTGTTTTCCTTTGGTTTCATCGTCAGTGGTCCGTTCAGTCTCTGATAGAGTTTTAGTCCCCGTGGTCTAGTCTTTGTCAGCAGGTGAGGTTCCTAAGTCAGTCCGGACCTCAGTTAATGTTCTTTCGGTAGGATCTTGAGCCTGAGTACAGTGATCCTTGTGGATCCAGTTACTCAGTCTATTCTCAGTCAACCATACCTTTACACAATGTGTTGTAGCTTCTGCGTCCTGTCCATATAGGAGAGGACCAGTTAACTTTGTTCACTTTCCTGGTCCTGTTCCTTGGTGAGTATTTCTGTAACCTGCTGAGATATACTCATCACAGTGTTATTCAGTTGTTTCACATTCACACAAGTTTCCATACTGTAGTACAACAAGGGGTGAGCCTGTTGGTGCAGTTGTAAATTGACAGGGTGATTCCTCCCTGGCATGACCTCATGTGGGACAACATGACAACATTCATGGTGGCATTTGGAGTAAATCTTAGGCTAACACAATACGTAGAGCTTCAGCCCAGGTTAACTGTGTGTCTGCACAGACTTCTGTTCGGCCTTTTTGATGGTTCTATTTGCTCTTTTCACTAGTCCTTGTAAAGCTGGGTGAGAGACTGCACCGAGCTTATGTGTAATTCCAAACAATTTTTCCACTTCTCCTAGTTCTTCATTGGAGAAGTGAGTACCATTATCTGATCTTATCACTTCTGGTACCCAAAATCTTGGAATAATTTCTCTTGTAAGCCATTTAATGACTTCTTTTCCTTTTTTAGTAGGTGTGGCTTCTACCCATCTAGAAAAGGGAGCTACACACACTAGAAGAAATAGTTTACCTTCAGTCCTGTTCGCTGCTCCCATGTCAGTAAACTCAATTACTATCTGTTTCCAAGGGGCATCAGGTACTGGGAAACTACCTAGTCCTGCTTTGAGATTGAACAGCTTGCAAATTTCACAAGATTGCACAAAATATTTTATTGTGTCTTTTAGGTGGGGGTGCCACCAGTGTTGTGAAATGAGCGCTGTTACTTTTGAGCTAGCACAGTGAGCTCTACTGTGTGCTTCTTGACATAGCAAATTTAGTAGTCCAGTTGGAGCTACTATTTTGCCTTCATGATTCCAGCAGCGTCCTGTGGAATCTTTTTTTTTTTCGTTCCATGCTTGCTTTTCAGATGGTGCCGCTGCTTCGTGAAGTTCTTTAATGTTTTCTAAACATAATTCTCGTTGTGATTTTTCCTCCAATGTTTTCTGAGACATCTGGTTAAATGCAGTATACCCTGCTTTTGTTTTTGCTGCCTTATCTGCCGCATTGTTGCCTCTCGCTACTCTCCCATCTCCCTTTTGATGTCCTCTGCACTCGACTCTAGCAACTTGTTTTGGTTCAAGTATGGCATAATATAGTTCGAGTAATTGATTCAAGTGTTTAACCGGGGTGCCGGCTGAGGTCACAAAGCCTTTCCTTTTCCAGTGACACATGTCTGGTTTAGAGGCATGTCTTTAACTGTAAACACTGTTTTTATTTCACTAATTTATTCAATGTTTATTGTTAGATTAATTAATATTTATCTGCAGGGTTAGAATTTGCTAATAGTATTAATATAGTGTTCAACTGTACAGCTCTCTGGTTGCTGTGGCTGTTTTTAAATGTGCCATGAAAACAAACCTTGACTTGACTTGTTATGACTCAGACTTACTGCAGCTGTCTTTAAATTTCTTTTAGAGTTTTCTTCTTCAAGAAACTCATTGGTGATATCTGACTCTCGTTGTGCCTTTTATTGCCGTGTTTTTGTTAATTTCCTAATAATCTAACTCACTTTAAACCTTTATATAAAGCACGTTGCTGCTCTGTTAAGATAACAGATCCATTGATTCATATATCTGCTGCAGTTAAATAGTTAAATGGTTTAATGAGATCAATTATAAATACTGATGATAAATATTAACTCAGAATTGGTGAAAATAAGCAGAGGAGAAGTATTTAGATCAGCTAAATTTTAAGTCATGTTACTGTGATCTCTAACACAATAAAGGCTAACCTTTAATGCTTTAAGATGGTAAGAAACTGTCTGACACCTATCTGCCTGACCTTGCTGTTAAATCCCGATATTTTCTAATAAGTCATATGGTCTGACTGTCCGGTCTCAGACCTGCTTCAGGTGGAAATCATAAAGTCTCAATTTGTAGAACATCTTTTGTTCAGGCAGTTTTTCAATTAAAGGATCAAAGATTTAAATGCTATGTTTGTTTGTCTGACTTTTTAAGAGAGCTGTTAAATCTTAATTCAACAACAAACTGGTTCTAATGTTTAGTTTTAAACAGTGTGTTCTTCCTGGATTTATTTTGGACATTGTATTGCTTCTTATCTCTTCACTGTAATACTTGCATTGAAAAGCGGTTTTCAGATTGTCCATTCAATGTGGTATTTCTCCCATTAAAATTTATTTAAAAATAAATTAATTATTGAATTGATCATAAATGCTCTAGTAAAAACTTCCATTATCATTATAAATTTTTTGACTAAATAACTCTAGTACTCTTTAAGTACAGGCCCAGGGTGAGAGCATTTATGACAAAGCTAAGGATATCTAACCTTTTCTTTTCCAATTACACATGTCCACATGTACAGCCTAAGCTGTTTATGCTGAATCTGTATAAATGGTCATTTTTTTATTTTGCTAAATGGCATGCTTCTGTTATTGAGTGTGATGTTAGGAAGATGTGTCTTATCTGCTAGTGTAGTAGGATGTGTCCCTGGAAAAGATGACGTTGTGTCTGGCACGTGCTGTGGTAGAGGTGCAGAGGACTGCGTCTGAATAGAGAATTTAACTTCTCCAAAAAAAATACTGACAGTCTGCAAGAAATGTTACTGCTTTTTTTTCCGTCTTTTTCTGCCCTAGCTTTCTGCAATAAACCTGCCTCCTTTAGCTTTGCTGTTGCTTGATTCCTACTGCCTGTTGCTTGTTTTGAAAACATAGAGAAATCACTCAGTTGCGGTGGCGCACTTTCAAACCCTCCAAACATTCCTTTCCCTTGCATTTCTCTCATCCAATTTACAAATCTATCTGTCTCTCTTTTTTCGTCTTCTCTTGGAACTTTTTTCTACCATCTCGTCAACGTGTCAAATAATACCGACCCCAATGAGCAGGGTTTACATGTTTTCCACTTATCAACAAAGGTTTGTGACATATTCAGGTATTTCACGTGTTAATCAGAATGGGTGAATGGTGCAATGCCCGAGTGTTGGACCTGACCAAGAAGCCTCTACACAGAATCTTTTACTCTGTGCGCTTGATCGCTGGGGGTTCTCCCAGTCTCTTCACTCATTTTAATTCACCAATCTCTGTAACACCCTAACTAAATTCCCCTTTATTTTCTAGTCCAATGCCCCCTTTTACAGAACTACTTGAGATCTGTGTCAGTGTAGGAATTCTCCAGCAGTCTCTATTGCTAGATACACTTCCACTAACACAGTAAAATATCAACCAAATAGCAAACCACCCCACATTTTCATGAAAAATAACCAACTTAGCCCTGTGTCCTTATGCAGAGATAAACACTTAGTGTATCGCCTGTTCACAACAACTGCAGAACCACCGCCGCTTGTGGAAGAGAAAAAAAACCCAAAAAAAACCAAGACACACCGCCGATTGTGGATTTTACAGTCCAAGCACCAAATGCGTAGTAATAACAGACACACCGCCGATTGCGGATTTTACAGTCCAAGTGCCAATTGCACAGAGATTACTTACGCCGCCTATTGTGAAGTAATACAGACCCACCGCCGATTGCAGATAAAGGTCTAAGCGCCCTTGTGCACAGAAATTACTCATGTCGCCTGTTGTGCAGTAATGCAGACCCACCGCCGATTGCGGATTTTACGGTCCAAGTGCCAATTGCACAGACATTACTCACGCCGCCAATTGCGGACTAACAGACCCCCGCCCATTGGCATCTACTTCCTATTCAGTTTAGAAGACAGGATGAATTTTATGTCTTTTATTTGGCCAAATTGTACTAAACTAGGACACATATGACTCTACCTATGTGAGACTATGTGTTTATACTTTACATGTGACCACCTAGTAAACCTGTAGACACAAATTTTGTGCTTTTGATTTAGTGATCGGAGGACATCCTAATTCAGACAATTTAGTTTAGAATGACCAATGTGCAGAAATTTCACATATCCTGATACAAGAGGTTTTCTGCTCACCTTGTGTTTTAGGCGCCTTGAATTGTCTGAAGAAGGGTCCCCTCCAACCAGCTCCGGAAGTCCTCGATCGGACACGGTCTCAGAGTCAGCCAATCCGGGTCACGGCACCAATTGTTAGCCCGATTTTTTCATTGGAAGCCCAAGAATAAGCTGGAGAAATGGTTTATTAAAACAGTATTTATTAGTGGTCACAAGTAGAGTATATTGCAGCGCTGGACTCGGAGTGCCAGAGCTCCCGCAGGAAATCCGTCAGGCCGAGCCCCGTTATCCGGGAACATGTCATATTTATATTCAGCTTTATCTCACAGAAGTTGTATTCACACTTGTCAGAGTATAATTGGCCAGTTTTGAGTGGCATGATCAGGCCAGCTTCTGTCCTTGTTGTGTTCTTTGGATATGATAAACAATGTGTGTGTATGTGTGACTGCAGTTTTAGGTGTCTAATGTACCAGACCTATCTGCCCTAATAGAGATGTTTTGTCTGACCCAGTTGTTTATGTCATTCTAAGGTCTTGGACCATTTAAGGTCATCTGTTGTGCAGTATGAGCAGAGTGGAAAAGTACCAGCTAGGAACAAAGGTTATTTAGTAAAATACAGAATATGAATTTATAATGTCTAAGAACAAAGCCAATTATAACAGTGTTATGTATCGCAAAGAAAACTATTCTCATGAACTGGAAAGCGAAGAACAATCTGTGTATTAACTAGTTTAGAAATGTTCTTTTAGATTATATTAGCATGGAAACAATGTGTGCCTCCCAACATCAATTGGCTGAATTTCATTCTCTCTGGTCCCCACTGATTAGGTTTATCACATAGTGGTGGTGGGTTGCTGTCCCGTCGCTCTGGGCGGTTGAGTGTGTGCTGAGGGGGGGCTGTGTGGCTTCGGGCGTCTGGTGGTCTCTCGGGTCGTGAGGACGGGGTTGGTCATTCCTGGAGGGGACTGTGTGTCGGGCTTGGAGGGCAGTTTTGGGGGCTTGCGGGTGGGGCTGTCTTGCGGTGTGGGGCAGAGTACCTTAGGGGCCTTGGGGTGGTGACTGCTGGCTCTGTACCGGGTGGCCGGGCCGCTCTGGCGTGGGTGGTGGTGCTGGGCCTTGGCCCTGGTGGCTGGGCGATGCCTTGCGCCCGGGGGGGCTGGGTTGCCCTGGACATGCCACAGTATGGGTGGGTTGGTGCAGGCTTGTTGCTCTGGGACCTCCAGGGTGTCCGCAGATGGTTGTTATCTTTAGGGTGTTGGGGCGTGGGGTGGGGGGGGGGGGTGCTTTTCCCCTGTTGGGGGGGGGCCTGGGTGATGGTGGGTCTCAGGCCCGGGATGCTGCGTCTGGTGTGACCGGGTGGTTTGTTTGTTGTTGTTTGTTTGTTTGTTTGTAGAGGTCCTCCGGGGTGGGGTTGGGTTGGGTTGAGTGGGGTGGGGTGGGATGGGTACCTTCTGGGGGTACAGTAGCTCCCGGAATATGGTCGCTGCAGGCCCCGAGCCTGGTGGACATACGGCCCTCCTGCCCTGTGTTGGGTCCCAGGTAGCAGGGGTGCCTATTGCAGCCAGTCCCTGGCTGCCTTCTGCGGGGGCGAGTAGCTGCCCCGGTGTATATCCCCATACCCCTCTCCCTTTTGGCTCCTGTACACAGCACACACTCACACATGAAGGGTTTTGGGGGCGTGTGTGTTCTGTGGGGTGTAGTGGATGGGGCCACGTAGGTGGTCCCCTTGGCTTCACTCTGCAGTTCCCCGCCCCTGTTTTGATTACACCTTAGACATCACTACTTATCAAACACACACACACACATTAGGTCTTGGCGGGTGGTTGCAGTGAACGGCATCTGGTGGGCGGGGCTCTTTGGGTATGTAGGCTGCCCAGAGGGCCGCGCTCCCAGTTCTACAAGGTTGGCTGCCCCTCAATTTTAATCGCTCACTATTAGAAAATATTGAAGAGCCAGAAGGGTGAGGGGAGGGGTCTTATCACACCCCTGCTTCCTGGTTGCTGCTCGGGCAGGAGTGGCCAGGAGGAATTAATTATTCTGCTGGTTCAGGGTCTGTGGTGGCTGGGGGGCTGCTGGCCCCCTGGTGTGCCCGCTGCGCTACACCCCAGCGGAGTCAAGGGAGGGAGGACGTGTGGATGTATGGGATGTGAAAGTGTGTGTGGTGATGATTGGGCCTGGGTCTGGGACTTGCTGTCGCCTGGCCTGCCTGTGCTTCTCCCAATGGGGGGGCGGCGTTGCCTCTCCCCACTGCTCGCGACCTCACCCACCTGTGGGCACGTCTTGACTCCCAGGGCACTTGGCCAGGGGCGGTGGGGCATGCGCTGACCCACTGTGTGGCTGTCTGGGGCGCTTGGCCCACCCGGGTATTGGGTGTGGCCTCTAACGGTGGGTTTTGGGGTGCTCGGGCTCCTGGGGCCCGGGTCCAGTGCACGGCCCATGTCTGGGCGGCTGGGGTCTGGTGGGGTCGGTGGGCTATTGCCCCTGGCTCCCGGGGGTTCTCTGCCCTATGCTTATGGGGGCTCTGTCCGGGGATTTCCTCTGCTGTCTACTGGGTGTATGCGTGGTTTTCCCTGTGGTGGTTATCCTAGGTTCTGTGCTCCGTGGGGGCTGCTGGTGGCCTGGGTCTTGTGGCCCTCTCTGCCTGCTTCTGATTCCTTAACCAACTAAGCACGGTTATCATGTAGGTCCTGTGCCATGGGTGTTGCATGTTCTCACACACACACACAACACACATTCATTAGTCCAGTAGCAGTTGATGTATTACTCAGGTCATCTATATCCACAGTTGAGTTGTATGCAATTGCTTGTTTTTGTTTTTTTGTGTGTTTGTTTGTTTTTTTCTCTGCTTGTCTGCTTTCAGGTGCTCCTGGTGGCGCTAAGGCTGGATTCGCAACAGAGACCATGGGTTATTGTCTGTTTTGTTTTTTTACAGGTGTAGCAGCTGGTTGTCTGGTTTTTGTTTCTATTTTTGTTCTGTTTCCTCTTCTTTCCTCTTCTTCTTTCCTTGTCCCCCGTTCCGGTTCAGTTCTATCACATGTTATATATTGTAAACAGAAATAAATAAATGGGCATCAAGGGGAGCTTTACATTTGTAAAACTTCCCTTGGTAAAGCAAATCTGTTTGGCATAAAAGGTATTCACAATTCTGCTGTCATAATGCTGAACAGAACAAGGGAAAAAAAAGTGAAGGAATTAATTTTACAGCAAAATCCTGAATCGTGCATAACTCCTCATAAGGAGTGTATTGCTCAAACATAAGTGTGGTTCTTTCTCATACAAGTTTATAAAAAGAAGTTTATGTTTGAAACCAGCTTAAACATTGACAAATATGAAGGACAAAGCAGTTTTAACTTGGTTTGAGTGAAGCAATTCATATTATGGCAATATCTGAAATCTTGACTATCTCCTTAAAATAAAGCGAATTTCAGATTCCAGAAGAACAAGTGTGGTTCTTTCTCATATAAGGTAATATAAAGAAGTTTATACTTGAAACCAGCGTAGACGTGGATAAATAAGAAGGACAAAGCAATTTTAACTTAGTTTAAGTGAAGGAATTGATTTTACAGCAAAATCCTAAATCGTGAATAACTCCTCATAAGGAGTGTATTGCTCAAACATAAGTGTGGTTCTTTCTCATACAAGGTTATAAAAATAAGTTTATACTTGAAACCAGCTTAGAAGAGTCCCTCCATCTTT
This sequence comes from Leuresthes tenuis, assembly GCF_036924035.1. Lineage (NCBI taxonomy): Eukaryota > Metazoa > Chordata > Actinopteri > Atheriniformes > Atherinopsidae > Leuresthes > Leuresthes tenuis. Next base: position 3,185 of record NW_027325478.1, on the reverse strand, counting down.
CCTCTTCTATGATTCAAGCAAAAGTGTTTTGACTCTGGTACTAGTCTTTCCCATAATATTAACTGGTGAGAAGCACCTTTTATGTTCCTTCCCATAACAAGGAATGGGGAGAGAAGCACCTTTTCCCATAACATTGAATGTTCCTTCCCATAATAATGAATGGTGAAAAAAGGGCCTTTTCTCATAACATTGTGTGATCAGCAAGCATAAACAACGTAAATAGCTGGAGCACCATTTTGTTGGGAGACATCTCTGAGCGATCTTCCCGACAGGTTGTGTGGATTTGTGCGGACTTGTCTCTTTCTTGCAAGAAATAAATGTTTTGTGTTTATCGTATCCAGTGACTCTGAGCCTAATTTTAAGAGAATTTTTCTAACATAATGGTCCTTCGAGCCGGATTCTAAGTCCTTTCCACCTTCCAGAATCGGAGCTGAAACCGTGCACGAGGGAGTCCAGGATTCCTAACTGAAGTCCTCTCAGCACAGTTTCTGATAGAGGCCGGCTGCCACTGGCTGGAGGAAAGGTGACAGGATCTATTTTTGAATCAGTGGACAGACTCGCTGGATTCTTCGTTGTTTAACTTACCAGTGGATTTATGGTAAGGAACCCTTTGTATTACTATTGTTGGTTGGAAATAGTGTGATTATTAGGGAAATTTTTGATAAATTAACTAGCAATTGATGGAAAACTGGAGGCCTTTAAATAGATTGAGTCGTTGCTATTTTCCTAAGAATATACTATTTCGAATGCAACCTAGTAAATAAGCCTTTTAACTGGTAACTGTGTAAAAGTTATGTTGGATCACTCACAAATGAAGCAGTCAGAAAAAGTAAGCCTTTTAACTGGTAACCGTGTGTAGGTTGTGTTGGATTAACCCATAAAAGAAGCAGTCAGAAAAGGTCATCCTTTTAACTGGTAACTGTGTATAGGATTAACCCATAAAAACATCATTAGCGGTCAGAAAAGGTCATCCTTTTAACTGGTAACTGTGTATAGGATTAACCCATAAAAACCTAATTAGCGGTCAGAAAAGGTCATCTTTTTAACTGGTAACTGTGTGTAAATTGTGCTGGATTAACCCATAAAAGAAGCAGTCAGAACAGGTCAGCTTTTTAACTGGTAACTGTGTATAGGATTAACCCCTGAAAACATAATAGCAGTCAGAAAAGGTGAAGCAAAGGAAAAAAGCCTTTTAACTGGTAACTGTATGTTGTATTGGATAACCCACAAATGAAACGGTCCGAAAAGGTTAGCCTTTTAACTGGTAAACATGTGTAGTGGTGGGATTAACCAAGGACAACAAAAATGCAGTCAGAAAAGGTTAGTCCATAGTCTGTGTGAGAAGACTACAGGAATAAATAACTCCGCGCCGCGTGTTAGAAACAGAATCTTTCTTAAGAGAGTTTGCAATGAAAGATCGCAAGTTTTAAATCCATGTTAGTTTTTGTTAGTGTTATACGTCTGATCGTTTGTTTGTTAAATGGCCTGATTGTTGAATCGTTTGTTTGTGAAATTAATTTGTTTGTTTGTTAAAGGGGCTGGTTGTTGAATTGTTTGTTTGTTAAATTGTTTTTTTTCCTTCTTTGCTGCAGTGTTGTTTTATTTGCTATGTATGTATAAGAGTGAAACAGCTGCTGGTGTGTGATGTTGCTGCTGGTGACGACAGAAAAATGTGTTACTGACTAATTGAGTTGAAGTGAACATTGGAATCTGGTTGTTGCTCGTGACATAGCGACAGAAGTAGTGTTTCATTCAATAGTACTCACAATAACTCCACCGAAAATTGATTAGCTGCAAGAGGACAGTATGGGAAATATCTGTTTTAAAGCTAACCGGGAGTTAAGTGGGAGTGCTAAAATCATGTTTCAGAAAAAACCCGATAATATTGAATACTTAGAGAGATGAGAAAATAAATTTGGGTTTGAGGGAGAATTGAACATGGTAAAATTGCCCAATCCTAGAGAAGGGGAATACAAAAGTAATGTACAAAGTAAATCTAGTTTAAAAAAGCACAACAAAAAAAAGAACAACAAGGATTAGAGCTAGACATTTGTACAAGTTTGTGTATTAAGATTTAGCAGCTCTCTTAAAGAGTTAAAGTTCAGAAGATCTCAGACAAACAAACAGATCATTTCAAATCTTTACTCATTTCACAGGAAAAACTGTCTGAGCAAAAGATGTTTTACAAGCTGAGATTTTTATCATTTCCATATCAAACCTGCCATTCTTAGGCAAAGTCCTAGGAAAAGTTGTATACCAACAGCTTTCTGACTTTTTCCTGTCTAACAATGCTTTTGATACTTTCCTCTCATAGTCTTGATTTTATGTATTTAACTGAGAGATGAAACAACAAGACAAGACGAGAGTGGGGAGGGTCTTTGTGCCATATTCAGGGCCAAAATACCCACTCACTAGATAAAACATTTATTTTTGTCCTTAATTCAAGCATGTGTCATTTAAAAATGGAGATAAAATTATCTTAAATACTTTGTCTCACCGCAGAATGATTTTATTGATGATTTTACTGAATTTCTTTAAATTGTGTGCACTGCTGTTGACTGTTTAGTCATAACAGGGGACTTGAAGGTGCACATGGATGTAGCCCATAATAAGCAAGCTAAAGAACTCACTACTTTCCTTGAAATGTTTGGTCTAACTCAGCGTGTGACTTTGCATAGATGAAGAGAGAGTTTTTTTTCTGAAATCATAAAAAAAAAAAAAAACTGCAGTAACAACTCTCATGTCTTGCTTGCTACAGTAAACAGATTAACAAACTCTCCAGGTTGCATTTAGAACTCATTTCTACATATAAGGGTAATGAAATTGGAATATTCTTTAATGACAAAGTTCAAGGCATTAAAAATGAAATACTTTCCACCTGAAGCAGGTCTGAGACCAGACAGTCAGACCTTTCAGGTGCAGATGATTTTCAAGCCAAACTGAAACATTTTCTAAATTTGAGATTAGCTCTTCTGAAAAAAAATCATAAGTGTATCAGAAACATAAGCCGGAAATAGAGAATTTAACATATTAATGTTAAGTAATGCTATGGTTAAGTAATGCTTCATTACTTCTGATTGACTAACTTCCCTAAAACTTATGAATTTATGAGCTTAGGAACTGACATCATATTCATCAGAGATTAAAGCATTTATCTCACAGAATGGGAACCAAAAGAGTATTAG